>NC_139251.1:27154198-27425198 GCF_977018435.1 Lepisma saccharinum | reverse complement strand
GCAAACCTTCTGCATGCGGAATATTGTGAGATGATAGCCACGACTTCATTTCATCCTTCTGCTGTTTGATGTTGGGATTTTTTTCAGTAACTTGTTGTGGTATGGAGGATTGTCACACACAATAACAAGTTTGGGGGCAGATTGGGAATAAGCTGTTCTTCGAACCACAACATAAAATTGTTAGTGTTCATCTCCCCATGATAATCACCAGAAGTTGTTTTTGAAAGGAACACTAACTACGCCCCCTCCACAAATCCACTTTCACCACCGGCATGCACAATAATAAACCTGGGACCCTTTCCTGTTGGCACTTTTAACCCCCCCCCCCCGAATCTTTGGAATCCAGCCAAACTTTGGGGACAGTGTGGTGTGTGTTCACGAAACTTTCATCCATGTAAATGAAATACCGACAGGGTTGCTCTCTGCGCAGTTCTTCACGCAAAAATGATCGCCGCAAAGCAACGATGCTGTTTCGTTCAAGGAGTAGCTTCCTGCTGTTTACACTGTGCTTTCTTATGATCATACGCAACGACCAACGTGAACCCTTAAAATTAACATTTTCTTGCAGTTCCTTCATCAGTTTATGTACAGTGACAACAATGCCTTTCGTGTATAAATCATGGATTGTTCGGCGCACGACTGCTTCATCAAAAGAATCCAGATTTGTGACATGTTGCTGGGCGTTCGGTCGGTTTTTGCCCGCCGTTGAAAAAGGTTTCCCGCTCGCAATAGCAACACTTTCGTCTTCTCCTTCAAAATTCTCCACACAGATCTTTCACTGACACCTGTCGCCACGGGCGTTCTGTGAACAGCTGTGGTTTTGTTTTCATCGCAATCAAAGTACTTACACACATTGAAAACTATTTCTCTTGTATCGCTGTGCAAGGGCTTACATTTCTTTACTCCACTGCTCATTGTACAACAATGACAAAACCAGCCAAAAAAACCTCCCTAACAAAGAAACAAAATAGCCTGCAATTCCTCGCACGTAGCTGCGGTTTGTTAGACTAATGTAGCAGTGTGGGGGTTTGCACGCCTGCATCACCCCTCTCGGAATGATTTCGATTGGTTTGCACGTCACCTTGTCGTCCGATCTAGCGAATGAGCCTTCGCTTTGGAAGGAGGTGTGAAGGTGGGAGATGACGTCACTGCCAAGCTATTTCTTCTGCGCAGTAGCTGTATAGATTTAATCGCGATAAGTATCTAATGAGCTTATTGAAGTCACGAGGGACAATAATAAACAGAGAACTCTGGACTCCTGATTTCACAATGCCTTGGGAGGAAATTATTTGTATATTTTCCCCTATTTTAGCGTTGCCTTTCCATCACTTTACGTAACTTCTGACATGACGATGAACGTTGATTAAATTAAACGATGAAGAATGGTTACAAAGAAACACTCATGCACAGGTCAGGGCTCAAGCAGTGGCGGCTGACCAAGTGCAACAAGTGCAGATGTTTTCACCTAATTTTCAAATTAATATTGACATTTTTCATTTGCTTGTTAAATTAAACTATTTCCCAGCAGAACGCCCACGATAATACTCAAATAATACGCCGCTCGGCGCTACGCACGTGAAGAATTCGTCGTAGCATAAACAAACCAAGAGCAGACGCCGCCAGGTTACGGAAGACTTTAGCCGGTTGTCATGGCAACAGTGACGTCACCTAGCGTTGGAATTAAACGGGTGTCGCCATCTAGGTGCAGCAGTTCTCTCGTCAACAGAAAACATTGCATACAGTGGTTGGGCAAAATCGTTGCGTTCTCGCGAGATCTTGTTCCGCGTGTGTGTTTCGCGTTTTCTATCGTGTGTTGTGTTCATGTGTTGAGCTGTGGTTTGTGCAATGAACCCAGTAAATTACTCTCAGTGTGTAATTTGTTGCAGGCACCATTTTCCAGATGGATGGATGCAGACAAAAAAGACATTTTAAATTGGAGGGCACTGACACTTACTATTTGTTTTTCATTGCCTATAAATGTACTTCTTCACCTGTTATTTTAGGCACGAGCCGCTACTGGCTCAAGCCCAGATCCTTCAGTAAAGAGATCGTGAGATGGATAAATTAGGGAAATCAGGCAATGCAATTTTTTTGGGGGAAAACAAACAAAAAAAGAACGTTAATCCTATACAAAGATGATGTTTCAAAAGTTCAATTGAAATTTACCAATGAGGAAAAATGCAGTTTGCTTTACCGATACTCACGTATCCGAATAGTTAGGGCTTTCCATTCATCTTTGTTGTCGGCCGACCTCCATGGGGGAGTGCAAGTTGTCCCGGATCAGTACCTGGTGGAGGCACATAGTGGTTCGGATCCCACTTTAAACTGTAGGTCCAGTCCCGATTAGCCTTTATGTGCATAAAGTGGACTTAAAATACCAAATCCACCAACCGCGGGGGAGTAGTTATCACAACGCGCTATGACACCAGGAGTTCCGGGTTCGAACCCCGACCTCGGCATGGGTGTTCTTTGAGTTTGTCTCTTCACTAATTGTATCGTATCATCTTCGCGATTAACCAAATGTGACAAAAAGGCGACGCTAAGTAACAAAAATCAATCGAATCATTGATTGATTGTTTCATTTGTTGTTTTTTTTACTTCGCTTTTCAGCCACTTTTAGCTAATCGTGAAGATGATACGATAAAATTGATGAAGGGACAAACACAAATAACACACATGCCCAGGTCGAGGTTCGAACCCGGGATCTCTGGCTTTGTAGTCAAATCAACTTGTTTTGGATTTTCGAAAGGGGATAGGAGTTACGTGTACTTTTTTTTAGTAGTCCTTCCTCATTTTGCAATCTTTTCCTTTCTTTGACGTTCTATTTTTAGGAATACTGGACCATAAAGGGGGGAGGGGAGATTATGACCCACACCAACCTCCCTTGGGCACGCCACAGATTTATAACGGTCAAATATTGAGTAACAGGTAATTAATCTAATTGCCCGTTATTAGGAATTAATTACAATTGGTAATATTAAAATCCGTCGCGAATACAGGTGTCTAGCGAACTGTCTTAGCCAACACTAACTTGCTCAACCACCATTTTTCGCCCGGATTCGGATTTACATGCATTCTTATGGGAATAGCAAGAAAAATGCAACTTCTAAACCAATGGACCGAATTGGATGAGATTTTAACCAGCGGAAGACCACATCTTGAAAGTACTGATTCCAAGATTTGAGCCTAATCAGAACAGAAATACGGGAGTTATGAATTATTAAAGATCTATCGCTGAATTCAATGGGAGACGCTACCCTACTGAGTTGACCTTACGGAACGTGTCGAATACAATAGAGGAGGATTTAGCCTAATCTCTACACGAGGGGCTGCTACCAGAGGTTAAGGACCGGAGTGAGCATTGGCCAGGATAGGAGGACAACGGTCAAAGCACCAGAAACAATAAACAAGCACCTGATCATAGAGGGTAGAGCGTCACCACGTTCAAATCTGGAATAAAAGGGATGATATGGAATAGCGAGACACAGTTTGCCTAGAATCGCCACCGGAGTGTGAGCTACGCGCGACCCAGCTCAAAGTCGCGAGCAGACCCGTGGTCTGGATTTGTTTTTCCTCGAGTGGGTGTTTTAGAGCCATGGAGTAGAGCAGAATAGAACCAGGGGGTCGTTTCCCCCTCACCGTCAACGCATCCGTGCACATACGTGTGGTATGTGAGAATAACGCCAGACACGTCCATCCGTGTAAATCGTCCGAAACAACGTCCTAAGTTAGCAGAAGTTAATAACATTTAATATCTACGTGTGTTGTGTGTCCATGGGAAACCGCGTGAAGTGAACGAGTGAAGCCAGGATCCGATGATGCCAGATGGAGCTGCCGACTGATCCACTTTCGCCAACCAGGATGACCGCGAAGTGCAACAATGGACTGCAGACGTCTTCCAGAACTGTAGGATCACTTTCACCCTACCCAGGTCAGAGGGAATGCAGCGAAGGTAAGATCCAACCATGAGCGTGTGTGAGAGAGTTGACGACAATCTACCGCGAATCTGCGTAAATCAAATCATTGCATAACTTAAATCAGTGCTATGGCATCCCTAGATATCGGTATTCCGGCGGACAGCAATGTTAAAGATCAGAGTTTATGTTAACAGCAAACAATAGCTCATTGAATTATATTTATACCTTCAGAAAAGATAAAAGGGGTTCGCACGAGGAACAGTTATTCACTTTTACTTAAATTCCTAAACGGTAAATTGTAAACGGCAATGTAGCCAAGAAATAGCAAGAGTATGGTCAAAGTATTAATTAATCTAACCTTTGTAATTGTCATATTGTCGCCATATGCCATGGAATGAGAGTATGAATGAGAGAGAGAGAGAGAATGAGGGCAAGATGTACTGTTTGTTTATCTGTGCTTTAATATATGTGTATATTCAGAACCACCGTTGTACTATGTAACGTCATTTCAGGTATTTAAAAATCAAATCCTCCTAGGTTTATTCTTGGTAACTCCGACTGTTAGGCACTTATCCTGACCGTATTATAATTCATGTAATATTTAATTCGCCCGGCAGGTGAGGCGAGCGATTCTTCGTTGTTGCGTTGCTAAGCTCAGCTCAGTTGAGTTAGTTGAGTTAATTAGTTATTAAGTTGCAGCGTAACAAAATATGGCGCCCGAACAAGCGACGAGTAGGCAAATAAGATAAGTAGGCATATAAAAAGTTGCCCGAACATTCGACGAGTAGGCAAATAGATAAGTCGGAGTATAAAAAAGTAGGCAAGTAAAAAGTACGCCGAATAATCGACGAGTATGTGAATAGACAAGTAGGGGTGTAAAAAGTAGGCCCGAATAATCGACGAATAGGCTAATAGAAGAGTAGGCAAATAGGAAGCAAATAGGAATTAGGCTCGTAGAACGATGTTACAGGCAGGCTAGTAAGGAACCTGGAGGTCACGAGTATTCTAATTAGTTGCTTATCTACTCAATGTGAATTTTATTAAGGTTGATTGTAATGGTTAACAATCAGTTATGTCTATTACCCAAGGGAATGTAATACTTGTTTTTAAAGATAGTCTTCAGCCTACGAATGTCTACGACAGGGTACCAGAATTGAACGCTAAGGGGGAAATAAGATTATTTTTGTTGAAAATTAAATAATTGCAACCTGTAACTGAAAATCATGATAAGAATCTATAAAGACGTGTTCATTTAAGGTATTAATGTGCAATTTGCACGGTGATTTTGCAATCGATGTGTAGCTAGAACAATTTTGTGTGTTTATTATTGGTGTAATTGTTAAAATACTTTGTTGCGACTACAGCATTTATCCAATAGCAGAATTATTAGAGGATCTTATTATTTTATTAACTTTGGGCGTTATTAACTTCGGACGATAAAGGACAAAAGGACACGCGGTATGACGCACGGAAGCAGGTGAGGGGAGCGATCCCAGGGATCTGAAACCAGAAACCAGGAAAAGAATTTTGATATCTTTTTCCTTCGGCGATAGCCAGCCACGAGAAGAAGAAGGAGGAGAAGGGAGATTGGCATGCAAAGGACTACTCGGCTCCGCAAGAGATTAAACAATACGATGGATCGCCCAGGGGCTGAGCATTCTACAGATGCAGGCGCTTCGTCAAACTTCAACGTCGATAAAGATCTAGGGAAAGATCAGTCGGTAACAGGGTTGCCAGTTCCAGAAAAGATGGACGTACAGGCCATGTTCTCTCAGCTAATTAGTTATATCCACGCCAAAGATGAAGAAAGAGAACAGAAGAGAAAGAGAGAAGAAGAAGAAAGGCGGAAGATAGAGGCTGCCGAAAGGAGAGAACAAGAAGAAAGGAAGGAAGAACGCCGAAAACAGAAAGAAGAAGGAAGAAGAAAGGAGGAGGAAGAAAAAGATAAGATGAAAGCTGCTGAAAGGAGAGAAAGAGAAGAAAGAAGAAGAAAAGAGTGGGAAGAGAGAGAAGAAAGATTGGACCGTCGTTTCCAAGTACTGCTATCCAAAAATGACCAAATGAAAGAGAAAGTACTTCAGTCGGAGAATGAATGCAAAAAGAAACATGAAGAGACGAACCACAAAGTAGTCGCATTGGAGAAAGAGCTGCGTGTGGAGTTACGTCAGGTTCAAGAAACTATTTTAACGTTGGATGAAAGAATGACCGAGAATCAGACGGGCATAACCAGCCGATTAGAACGAATGGAGGAAAATGAGAGTTCGGAAGAACAACGAATAAGGAAACTGGAAGCGGAGGCACGCGAATTGAAGAAGGATTTTCAAATCATGCAACGGAGAAGAAACGAGAACGAAGAGATTAGCCGATTGGAGACAACGTCCAGTGATTCGAACCCGAATCCTTTGCTCGTCGCAGCAGACTTGACGAACCAGCCGACCTGTCAATCATCAACAACTTCCTTAGATCGCCAAACAGCGCGTGACGTCATCGGCCGGAACGGGAGTTCGCCGAGCTTGAACGCTTTCGCCCAGCAGGAGACACGCAGTGTTTCCAACCCGGAGTCGAATACTCGCGGAATATTTGCAAAAGTCAGCCTAGATCATTTCCAAACGTACAACCCCGATCACGACGAGGCTTTACCGTCAATGTTTATAAGGGACTTCAAGGAAGATTGTTTGTTGTACGGTGTCGATAGCCCAGACTACTTGAGGCTAATGCGGAAATTACTCAAAGGGAACGCAAGGATCTGGCTCGAGCAGCGGAATCCACAATACGATAGCTTTGAAGAGTTTGAACAGGCATATGAAGTTCTCTCCAACCCAGAGAAACGGAAGCTCTATGACCGAGGACCACAGTTTTTGAGCAACGAGTGGAAAAGCACATTGCAGGACTACGGAGTGAAAGTAATGCTAACCGCCCAGTATCCCCAGCGAGGCCAGTACAACAATCACCGCTCACAACAACAACACTTCAGAGACGATAGGGATGGAGAAAACGCGAGATGGCAACACTGCCGGGGTCAAAACAACCCGAGACAAGATGAGAGGAATCGTGCTGTGAATGCGGTTAGAACAGTCGTGTCCCCACAGACTACTGCTAATTTACCCGACTGGAATAGACCGTCTACTAGCCGTAACTTGGACCCACTCTCCCCGGATTACAAACCCAGACGAAGTGGACTGAGGCAAGAACAGCGATCTCTGGAGCAGACATCCGATAGTCAAGTCCCGACGGGAGACTAGCAGACTCCTGCGACAGTTCGGCTCATGTCAAAGGAGACACTGAAGCAAATATCGCACTAGAGCCACCCCGATTATAAAGTAAACATTAGGGAGATTAGAGATTATATATTTTTTTTATTAAAAGGCAAAAAATGTATTATAATTAATGAAAGAGGTATGCAAACATATGTGTGAGAGAAAACAAATTGCAAACCAAATATTTACTTATATCTTATTTAGCTTATTATTCAGTATTCACGTTATTATGTATAAAACTACAGGGTGTACCCAAAGTTAGTATGTGAGTGGTAATATATGTTGAGATTTCGATGTTAAGATGTACTTTATATTGTATTCTTGTATACTTTATTATATTCGTTTATATTCTCATAATTATAGTACAACTGCAAGAAGTATAACTTCATTCTAATGTTAAGTTAAAAGTTATACGGTCCAGGGTTCGAGTCCCTATTCAGACGCCTAAGTGTGCGATCAATAACAAATATCATTAATATGTGGTATGAATTTTTTCCTGTCACTCGCAAGTTCGTTCTGAAAAAAATTCATAATTAAAAGGAGGGGAATGTTATAACGGTCAAATATTGAGTAACAGGTAATTAATCTAATTGCCCGTTATTAGGAATTAATTACGATTGGTAATATTAAAATCCGTCGCGAATACAGGTGTCTAGCGAACTGTCTTAGCCAGCACTAACTTGCTCAACCACCATTTTTCGCCCGGATTCGAATTTACATGCATTCTTATGGGAATAGCAAGAAAAATGCAACTTCTAAACCAATGGACCGAATTGGATGAGATTTTAACCAGCGGAAGACCACTGATTCCAAGATTTGAGCCTAATCAGATCAGAAATACGGGAGTTATGAATTATTAAAGATCTATCGCTGAATTCAATGGGAGACGGAGCCCTACTGAGTTGGCCTTACGGAACGTGTCGAATACAATAGAGGAGGACTTAACCTAATCTCTACACGAGGGGCTGCTACCAGAGGTTAAGGACCGGAGTGAGCATTGACCAGGATAGGAGGACAACGGTCAAAGCACCAGAAACAATAAACAAGCACCTGATCATAGAGGGTAGAGCGTCACCACGTTCAAATCTAGAATAAAAGGGATGATTTGGAATAGCGAGAGACAGTTTGCCTAGAATCGCCACCGGAGTGTGAGCTACGCGCGACCCAGCTCAAAGTCGCGATCAGACCCGTGGTCTGGATTTGTTTTTCCTCGAGTGAGAGTTTTAGAGCCATGGAGTAGAGCAGAATAGAACCAGGGGGTCGTTTCCCCCTCACCGTCAACGCATCCGTGCACATACGTGTGGTATGTGAGAATAACGCCAGACACGTCCATCCGTGTAAATCGTCCGAAACAACGTCCTAAGTTAGCAGAAGTTAATAACATTTAATATCTACGTGTGTTGTGTGTCCATGGGAAACCGCGTGAAGTGAACGAGTGAAGCCAGGATCCGATGATGCCAGATGGAGCTGCCGACTGATCCACTTTCGCCAACCAGGATGACCGCGAAGTGCAACAATGGACTGCAGACGTCTTCCAGAACTGTAGGACCACTTTCACCCTACCCAGGTCAGAGGGAATGCAGCGAAGGTAAGATCCAACCATGAGCGTGTGTGAGAGAGTTGACGACAATCTACCGCGAATCTGCGTAAATCAAATCATTGCATAACTTAAATCAGTGCTATGGCATCCCTAGACATCGGTATTCCGGCGGACAGCAATGTTAAAGATCAGAGTTTATGTTAACAGCAAACAATAGCTCATTGAATTATATTTATACCTTCAGAAAATATAAAAGGGGTTCGCACGAGGAACAATTATTCACTTTTACTTAAATTCCTAAACGGTAAATTGTAAACGGCAATGTAGCCAAGAAATAGCAAGAGTATGGTCAAAGTATTAATTAATCTAACCTTTGTAATTGTCATATTGTCGCCATATGCCATGGAATGAGAGTATGAATGAGAGAGAGAGAGAATGAGGGCAAGATGTACTGTTTGTTTATCTGTGCTTTAATATATGTGTATATTCAGAACCACCGTTGTATTATGTAACGTCATTTCAGGTATTTAAAAATCAAATCCTCCTAGGTTTATTCTTGGTAACTCCGACTGTTAGGCACTTATCCTGACCGTATTATAATTCATGTAATATTTAATTCGCCCGGCAGGTGAGGCGAGCGATTCTTCGTTGTTGCGTTGCTAAGCTCAGCTCAGTTGAGTTAGTTGAGTTAATTAGTTATTAAGTTGCAGCGTAACAGATTCCTACCCCAATTGTCGACGTCACCGCACGTGACTGGTTCTTACGTTTGGCCAACCATTTTGAGTACGGTTGGACCAACGACTTTTGGTTAATTGGGATATCCCTCGGCCGAGATGACAACTTCCAACGGAAGTGCACTCACCGTTAGCAAGGGCAATCCACTTGCAGAATCGAGTGAGAATTTCTTGATCGCTCGGCTACTACATTCGGCGGAATTCCAAGACCGTTCGGCTAGCGAACTGAGAGGCTATTTTCTATAAATGATTTTGCTCAGTTTTATGTTCCAAATTCCTGTAATTTTATCTTTTTTTAAAAAAAAAAAAAAATGTAAAGTGCTCCCCTGTGCATAGCACCACGCCATGAAGGCGTATAGGGGGTATGTGAAAGTAGATATTGGTGGAAGGGATATGTGTGTGTGTGGTGAGGGAAGTGGATTTAAATTACTACCCTGACTTCAAAAATCTATTCATACTGTTCAAAAATTCTTTCTAACGTATGGATTTCCTTTAATTGTTTAACTACCATCCTCATACACGTATAATCAATCTTTTTCAGTGCTTCAAGGGATTTTTCTAGTCATGCCAATTTCTAACTTTGCTGGAACTGAATAATCTCAGTTTTGCATATATGTATAATGATGGTACTTGATCAGAGAGCTGCACTTCGGGCAAATTCGCTTACTATGCGCGCCTGGATGGCGAGCGGGCGAGTAAAACTGTAGACCTGAGTTTTGACCCGTCAAGCATCGAAAGCCCACGGGTAACTGGAAGGCCTTGCAAGACGACGCTCGCTTATCTTCAGCGAACGCTCATTCAGGTTTTGCATAGTCTCCAGATACATGAGTCACGCAGTCACCGTTGCCAACTTTTAGATTCTAAACTGGTCTAGGAGCACATTTATCAATTTTAAATTGCAGACATTTATTCCTTGGTAGAAAACATTTGTATCACTCACACCTAGTGGCGGCGTTTGGGTTCCAAAACTAGGGGTCTAAGGTGCAAAAGTGGGGGGGGGGGGGCAAGGACAGTTTAATTTCCCTTGGTACATAAGGTTAGCGTGGTGCCAAAGTGGCAAAAAAGGGGGTGCATCTGCCCCCTCTCGGTCCCGCCCCTAATCGCCGCCACTGCTGTGCTGACACCTGTAAAGGAGTACGAACCAAGGTTGGCAAAAAGTGCCATCGTAAATATTTTGGAACCTTGTGTGACTGGTGGTTGCTCTACATTAAACATTTTTTGGGGGTGCTCCCCTATGTCGTCGCCTTGAAATAAAGGGGTCCCGGGTTCACATGGTTGTTCGGATCCCACTTTAAAACTGTAGGTTCAGTCCCGATTAGCCTTATTGTGCATAAATTGACCAAATAAATGAATCAATCAATCAAACAGATTTTCTCTCAGGTGTAATTTTGCCAATTCAATATCCGAATAACTTGCTAAAGATATCCCCTCAACACTAAGGCATAATGGTCCATAAAATGGAACATGAAATCAGAATTTGCATTATAAAAGGTTTTTGAACATTGTCATCTGTTTCAGTAAATCGTCGCTCGTTCATGTTGTTGCTAGTTATCTAGTTCTACAGACCGCATTGATTGTAATACGATACAAAACATAATTCTTAGCTACGTAGTATCTTCATACGGGTGCAAATAGCAGGCAATGCTACGTATTTACACATTTCAACAAACAAACGACGTAAAAATGAAACCGAGAGATTTACGACTTCAAGATCAGAAAAGTGACATAAAATGAACAAGACACACAAACCTATTTCAAGACCCTCAAAGAAATTGGAAAATATGTGGTAGTCGGTTTGACATAATAATTAAACTAATTTGAGAAGTTACAAAATCTTAGTTACACTACAGTGGCGTAGCAATATATTGCGAGGCCCTGGGCGAGATTAGAATTCAAGGCCACCTCATCCGTTCTTTAAGTTTCAAATATCAATGTGAATCGATACATAGTCATCAAGGAAACGTTACCAAATTATCATATTTATATAATAGCCTAAAAATTATAATAATAAATTTCTGACGAAAATTATATTTAATAGTACGTGACAGTGAAATTTACACTTGGCAGAGCTACAGTAACACGCTGCTGCAATTTTCATTAACCAAAGCAGTAGCAATAGTACGTTTTTTAAAGATGTTCTTTAGGCAGTAAGACACAACTGAAACATCCTTAAATATGCTAAACTTTTATTTAAAAAAAAAAATCAGAAATACAAACTAAGAATCTTTAAATAACCTATAGGCTATATTGTTTAATGAGTCGTTCTTTGATTCCTCATTTCAAAATTTGTAGGATGTAAATGTCACAAACCATGGCTTAAGAAGAAAATATCAAAGGACGCACATAAAATGTCGGTGCTTGATAGAGCGGGGGGAAGGGGGTGCGCTAAACCAGAATCCTGTCTAGGGGCCCAAAATTTCTACCTACAAGCTCTTGGACACAATCGGTTTGAACATCAACAAATCTTAAAAGGATAGTCATTTGCCCCATAAGTTTGCAATCTTTGGTGTAATCAATTGATACAACTAATTTGACTTTTTTTAATTAGCAATTTTGACTTTGTTGCACATGAATTGTACCAGTTAATTTTAAATTTTAGGACTTAGATGATGATAGAAATTTTGAATCTCATTTTGTTGTTACGTCTTAATGTTCTTGTATTAAATAATACAAGAGTAACAAAATCGTAAAGTACGTGTCCGCAAGAAACAAATTTGGGTCCCTCATGTACAGTCAGATTCTTCCAGGGAATTTATGTAACTACTTAGAATGGCTGGTTGTGGCTACACTTACACTAATAATTATACAAATCGATGCTCTACCTGTGAATTTTCACATATTAAAACTTACATTTCTTTGACATTTGTGTATTCAAAAGAAGAAAATACTTACTTATCTCCTCCCACCTCCTCTTAACAGCTGGGTTCACAAAAATCATAATTTTTTTTTATGATTTTTTATAAAGCGATCACTTTTATTTTTAAGAAAAACACGCTCAAAATTGCTTGCATGTGTTTTGGCACCGTACACATAGACATATTTTTATATAGAAAGGCTTTTTTTGATAAACGGCCCTGTAAATTATTTGAATAGTTTGATTAAAGCAAATAACAAATTACATGTAAATATGCATTTCTCTGTTTCTGGTACTGAACATAATGAACCTAATATGAAAATGTTTGTTAAGTGTGTTAATGAAACTCTTATAATTTCAGTAACTTTTCTTCCAGTGAAAATAAAAATATTCTTGATGTACTCTATAATTATCACTTTAAATATTTTTTACAGTCTTTGTAGCCGAATTTTAGTGTTCTTTAATTATAGTTAGCCAAATTTATTTACAGTTTAATGATAATGACACTATTTACGGTTTAATATTATTAGTATCTTGTATATTTTTCTATTTAAAAAAACGTGCTATTTTTGCTTATAAAAATTATGGAATTTTAAATCAAGGGAAATTTAAGTGTATCCTTCAGATGACATATTACATTTCCTTTGGTATGAACTTCACCCCATCAGTACATATATTTTGTTTACTTCATTTCCTTTCTTAGAGCCTAATAAACACCATTAAATGATTACGAGATTAATGTACTTTCACAAAAAGTGATTCTGATATCTACTAATTTCTTGTGTAAATTATTCTGTAATTTTATTTAAAGTGATTTCAATAAGTGATTTTTTAAAATAGAATTCCACAATTTAAATCTTTATTTAAATCAAACCACCTTGCTTAACAGAAAGCTGGCTGGCTTCTGGGCAGCGAATAACACTTTTACTTCACAACATTAGATCTTGCCCTTTCACGTTCAAAAATGAGATTACTGAATCTGCTAAATTTGGGCTAAATCCAGTGGCGCAGGAACAGGGGGGGGGGTACAGGGGTACATTGTAACCCCTCAAATTTTTGAAGGGGGGTACTGTATCCCCTAAATCCGAAAACCCCGTTGTACCCCCTGTACCCCCTTTAGATAATTTGACAGACGCAAGGTGCTACTGTTAAAGGAACATATTTTCAATTTGCTCAATAAAAGAGATTTAGGTATATTGTTTACAACTTACAAGCATTATCTAATTTATCTTACTTAGCTACCACAGGAATTCAAACCATTGTAAACTTATTCTACTACATTGTGCTTGCTACTATGTAGTTAGTTCATTGACCTGTGTTCTTGGAAAATTGTGTAAAATTTCTGTGAAACGATGGAATCAGATAAAGTTTACTCTCAGAAAATCACGCTCCAGATGAATGCTCCTTTGCGTAAGGGGGGTACACTTTTCTAAAGAAATGGTGGCGTCGATTCAAAGATATAAATCTTCATGGGAGGAGTATATGACTGACCTTTTCTTTTGAATTTTTCAAATGGAATTTTCCGAAACGAAATACTTACACAAATGAGACGAGACATTGGGGGGTACAATGTACTCCTGTACTTCATAACTTTGTAAGATACCTATATATTAAGAAATTTTTGAACATAGAGATGATACTGAGACAAGAAAAGTCTGTTTTTCCTCTCAAATTTCGAAACGAGACTGAAATAAATTTCTGCAAAATCAAAGCGAGGCGATACTTGATGTCCGAGATGATCTCGTTCGAAACTCTGGTAACATATTTGAAGAAATTAGTAAAAATAAATTTAAATTACTGTGTGTCTTATCAGACATACCAGGCGTTTAAATTTATTGACTTATTTTTTTCAAAATGTCGGGTATTTTGTTTACTGTAATTGAAAAGTTAATGCATTAGTAATAATTGCGAGCCTGTGCTACCCGGTTTAATCTATTTATAATATAATTCCAAATTTCGACGGTTCACAGCATCGAAACAAGATATAAAGCAGAAAAACGTTATTAAGAAAAGTTTCGCTTTAATGACATATACGTTGTAAAACTTTAAGTGGTGACACAATGTACGTGTTGCTTATACATTTCGTGGGTCAGGACGAGATATCTCGCCTTGTAATTGAGGGGCCCAATATGCACTCAGCTTTGGATTCAACTTTAAACTGCAGATTTAGTCCCGATTAGCCCATGAAGTGGATATAAAGTAAAATAGAATAAGTTTTAACAACTTCTGAGTGGACACCGAAACAAAAGAAAAACACAAACAAGAACGAGAAGTACATACCTCAGCACACCGGAGGGCCTCCCCGATGGCGCAGTGGTAGCGTCGTCGCCTTGTAATCAAGGGATCCCGGGTTCGATACCCGGTGGAGGCACGTGGCACAGTGGTTCGGATCCCGATTAGCCTAACTGTGCATAAAATGGACTTAATACACCAACTCAAACAAACTCAAACTCACCACACAGGAGACGAGATGAGGCTGTGACAATTCTCGACTCCTCTCATCTCGATTTTATTCCTAGGTCAAATTAAAGGTTCCCCTTTCCTAGACATTAGAACAGAATTTGTGACTTTATCAGAGGACGATAACTTACTTTTACCTAAGTATTAGATATAGTACTTAGAATTGGACATCAATGGCTTAAAATCTAATTTTGATATCGAATGCAACACAAACACAACGACATTTGAAGTTAAACCATAAAGTCAAACTGGAAGAAAATTACATTAGTCAAATGAATGCACGGAATAAATGAGACTCACTGCAGGTCCTATGGTTTGCCAGTTGGCTTGTCAAGGCCACTGTGTTATCTAGACTAGACTTCATTAAATTTCTTGCAATTTTTTCTGCATGAAAGCAATGCACTGGGGGTATAAGGAAAGTAAAAGTATGTTCAAACTTCTAAATTATCTTTCTAATCAGTTAAGGTTAGGTTTCTGACATTTCACATTCGGTTGGTAGATATTGGTAGATTTTTGATTGAATTCACAAGATGCGAAAATCTTTAACTGAGACGCGCACATGCTTTTGCTTACATTAACGTTCACCTTTTCACGTAAACGAGGAATTGTCAAGTCACCTTAAAACATGCATGTACGCATTTAATACTACTAAATACGAAAAGAAACCTTGGCCGCCTCTTAATATTATCCACCGAAGATTGAAAAGAGAAATAAAAGAACTTTCGAGCGTTAGGCTCTCCTTGCTTGCTCTGAGATCTGAAGGATTTCGATTTGTATATGTAATGATAGTATTTTCAGTGCTTGAAGAACGTCGTTAGGTACAAATAATTATGTTACAAATAAATGCTTTGTCAAATGTTTTACAAACATTCCAAACTTAGACTTCTTACGAGTTGATCGGGAACCATCTCAACTCAATATTTTCTTTAAAAAAATACAACACCCTATAGATGTCTGAGGAAATACCGAATACATGGTTTTTAAAAGGCATTGGATGTGGTACACATCTGCCATAATTTGTTTAAAGGTATTTTTATGCTTAGCTATGGGACTTTAAAATTAAAATGAACTGAACTGATGTTGACTCTATAAGTATGATATATTCAATAATATGGTTTCTATATCCAGTTGGTGAGAGACGATTATTCCTGGGTGGGATAGCTGAAGATAGAGGACAAGGGGGAATCCTTCTCACCCCCTTTAATCTCACCCTGCATTAAAAATCAATAGCTGTATCTTTGTTCGCGATTTTCACATTTTGAACTCCTAATATTCAGTTTCGTTAAATTCAAAATGAGCCCATGAACAAGGTCCAGAGCTTTATATTTTTCGGAATTGTTATCTGGTTAAAATCTGTTTTTAAAATGACGATAAATACTAAGGAAAACAAAGAAATAAAAATTATTTATGCCAATTTTTAATTTTAAAAACAGGAAATTCGTGTGCTGTTCTAAACTGGAATATTTCCTTTGAAGTAGTACATGCGTAGTGTGTGTATATATATATATATATGGGAGGCTAAATTTTGTACCCCCCCAAATGGAAAACGTTCCTGCGCCACTGGCTAAATCATCCCATTCTACACTACCTTCCAGAAGTTTTTCCTAAGTTTCAATTTTGAGAAAGATAGCTCATTTTCCGTGGTTGTTACTTGAAGAGTAGGAAACAAACAGAAGGCGGTACAGGATAGCCTACAGAGAACACTGGAAGCTAGTGTATAGTTATCAAGGAGAAGAAACTTTGCCAAAGCACTTGATTTTAGATTTAAGCACATTCCTGAAACGTAAAATTGATCAGGAAATTCGGAAGATAAATCATCTTCGTGCCCGTTACAGAGAGCAATAGCTGCATCTGAACTTGTACAAAGGAAGGAAGAGTTTGAGTTTGAGTTTATTGAGTTTATTGAGCAATTTTCACACCGAAAGTACCCCTGAGGGGCATTGGTGCATGTACATTACAAAATACAACATGTTGACATCGCACATAATATATATCTATACATCAATTTGGCAGAATATTTTTATAATATAACATAATATAATAGTAAAACATACATTGACAAAATTATTTCTTTAAGTGAACTAGTGCTGTAAAAGTACATATTATATAGTGTATACAATCTACATTTATTTTATAAAGTTATTTAATTCTTGAAATTCTTGAACTGAATATAATGTGTATTTCAATAACATTTTTTTTTTTACTTTACTTTTAAAGATTGTGGATCTTTCAAAATTTTTGTAACTTTTTGGTAATATATTGTATAACTGGATGCCTGAGTAAAAAGGTCCCGTTTGGTATGCAGTTAGCCGCACTTTGGGAATGTGGAAGTTATATTTTTGTCTGGTATTGTAATTGTGGGTGCCTATGTTCTTTGGATAGTTCGATTTTGTTTCGTGTATGAAAGTAAGTGTTTCAAGAATGTACAAACTTGGAAGTGTTAATATACGGAATTTTTTGAAAAAAGGTTTACATGTATCAGTTTTGTGTGCATTTGCCAAAATACACAATGCTCTTTTTTGAATTTTAAAAATCCTCTGCGATTGAGCCGATTTCCCCCAAAATTGGATACCATACCTCAAAATACTTTCGAAGTTAGAGAAATAGATATTTAGCATACATACTGTATTGAAACTATTTTTTAAGGTTCTTACTTGGTAACATACGGTGTTTAGCCTCTTGCATAAATGATCTATGTGAACTTTCCAGTTTAGACACTCGTCTATAAATATTCCAAGAAATCTTGTATTGTTAGTAGCTGTTATAACGGCATGCCCTACTGTGAAATTATCTTGCTTAATAGAAGAGTTTTTGGCTCTAGATATACCAAATTTTATTATATTAGTTTTTTCGTTGTTCATAGAAAGTTTGTTTGCTGAAAACCAGCTTTGTAGTTCAGTAAGAGCTTCTTCCGTTTTTTTAATTAAAGTTACATCGTTAACAGAATCTACTAAAGCAGTAGTATCATCAGCGAAAAGAGTAACTTGGGCAGTTTCAAAATTTGCTGGAAGATCATTTATGAACAATAAAAACAATAAGGGTCCTAGTATCGATCCTTGGGGGATTCCAATATCCACATCTTTCAATTCGGAGTAATATGTTGTTTGCGTCCCATTATTGGATAAGCTATTTATTGCAACGCTCTGTTTTCTATTCGATAAATAGGATTCTATTAATTTATTTGATAGACCGCGGATTCCGTAGTATTTTAATTTCTCTAGTAGTATGTGATGATTCACACAGTCAAACGCTTTTGATAAATCACAAAAAATTCCAACAACAGAATACGTTTTGTTTATGGTGGAAAGAATATTATCAATTACATCAAAAATGGCATTTTTTGTTGTTTTCGATTTCACAAACCCATTTTGTTGCTTTATGAGTATCTTTTTATCTTCTGCATACTTTATTATCCTATTATAAATTAACTTTTCGAAAATTTTTGAAAAAATTGACAATAAGGAAATTGGTCTATAGTAGTTGTATTGACTGTACTACTGGCGCGAGAAAGTACGAACCCCTCTCCAGCAGCTTTGCTACACTTAAAACTTGCTCAACATGGTTACATGAGCTTTTTGTTCAAGCGTGGAGCTCTTATAATTCAAGATTTTTGTAAAAATGCTCTCGGGAATTTTTCAGAAAGTAAGAGCTCCTCAGATTGATTTGTGTATACTTACAAAAGTTGCATCAGCCAGATTTTTGTCCATAAACTTGTCAATTTTTGGCTACACCAGAAATTAAGCTTATAGTATGTTTTTCTGTCAAAATCCCAGGAATCTTGAATTGATATCTATTGGGTTCTGAGACCGAGTGGAGTGTGGTGCATTGCCTTGTAATCAAAAGGTTCGGGTTTGAGTCCTCATAAAATCTGATGGCAAAATGTTAATATTGTTGTTTTGTAAACAAGGGGCTTTGGGTTCGAGTCCTGAGAGATGTGGCATTCTATATGTGAGATTTTGAGAATAATTACTGCTAGTTGATAGCTCCCAGATCTTAAATTTGGTAAAAAATGTTATACAACAGAGCAAAATTATTCTCTATTAAGAATCACCAGAGTTTTGTTATCTGGGTAAAATATCAGCTCAACAATACGAGCAAAACTGCCTGATTAATACAATACAATAGAATGGAGGTCAAGTAAACATTGCATGTTTTTTCCAATCTTTTGATCAGTCCCATGTTTCCGCCAACAATTAATCTTGCTTGCCCGGGAGTTGTATGCCAACAGATATAATCTATACTGCGTCTTTTCAGAGAGAAATAACATCATCAAAGAGTAATTGCCTTCTTTCTGTATGCCTGAGTGATTATATCTGTTGATATTACCTGTACTGTGCCTTTTCCGAGGGAAATTACATGTCATTTGTCATGGAACTCAAAGAGAAATTCTTATCTACACTATGCACTCTTTCAGGGACCATCCATCATATTGAGGAAATTCCTTTATGGATATTGTCATGCAAACCGAATAGCAGGTTTGGTCTTGTTGTACACAAGTCTGTAACTTACAGAATAATTATTGCAATATTTCTGTATTTCAGCTTTTGGCAAATGTATTGTATTTTGGGTAGGTATCTGCCACGAGCAGAGGTGGTATAAAATGGGTAGGTAATATATTTTCTGACGGTAAAGTATTGTTTTATATCCAAAGGGCCTTTGTGTTTGAATCGGGTCTCTAGAACTGCTCTGTGACTCTCTCATTTCTTACATCATAAACATATGATTTTTCTCCTATGAGAATAACGCTACAAATGGTGTCATCGGGTAATGCCTCGTGGAATTCACAGATAATTTTAATGTTTGTCCTGTCATTAACCACAACTTGTTTCCTTTTTGAAGTGTTAATT
This sequence comes from Lepisma saccharinum, assembly GCF_977018435.1. Lineage (NCBI taxonomy): Eukaryota > Metazoa > Arthropoda > Insecta > Zygentoma > Lepismatidae > Lepisma > Lepisma saccharinum. The sequence continues at coordinate 27,405,589 of NC_139251.1, read as the reverse complement.
ACAAACATGGGTCTCCGTGCTTTGAATTCATCTGGTGCGTAATACAGGTCAGTACTGCCAGTAGTGACGCGCTTGAAAGCCGAAAAAGCTTCATATAATTTGAGAAAATCATCCTTGGAAATGTCTAAATTGTAATTTTCTCTAGGAAAAACCTCATTTCTGCCATTTTTAAGATATATGTTCTTGATGTTGCAGTTATCAAATCTACTTGAATTTTTTTCCTGATTATTGTGTCTCCCAGTCTGAAACAGTACCACCACAAAATCGGGCATGTCAAATTGAATACTGGAGAATGAATTTGTGGCATCAAATTCATAATAAGTACCAGATGCAGGCTTCTGTACGCATTGATATGTGTAAAATTGAAGAGGAACCTGTGGATTTTTTATTATATCAGCTTTGTATTTAAGAGCGTAACTGGCCTCATACTCAACAACCGGGATTCTTAGCTCCATAGTCTGAATAATGCATTTGCCTGCATCAGGTAGGGTATTAGGCAGAGCTTCCCCTGTAGGGTTTAATGTGCTGTACCTCATCAAAGCATTGTTATCATTGGCAGCTCTTCTAAATGTAATTCTTAAACCACCCTTCCACATAATATCTTTGTAATCCGAGAAGAATCCTGGCAATAGGCGCATCGGGAACAGCACTGTATGGTTCTTGGATAATATCTTATCACCAGCTTCAAAACCACCTATTTTGTAGTAAGAAGCCTCGGTTTTGGATAATTTTAGTGTGGCCAAAGCTGTGGAGGTAATGCCGGGATAATCTATTCTGTTTATAACAACGCCATGCTTTCTGATCTCAATTTCAGAGAACAGATGCGGCACAAAATTGTCCACCAATCTTATATTTGAATTTGCCGGGTAATCTGTACCATCGAGCTTTACAACATCAAATTTGATGTACAGATCTGCTCTGTGGGGGTGTATAAAGCCGTCCCCTACATCAAGATCGACCTCAATTTCTGTGTTGGGTTGATTTAAATTTGCAAATGTCCTCCTGTTTGGGGGGAATGATTGTAGCTCATAACTCTCAATATTTTCCATTGTATGTATTTTTATTTAAATGTTAATCTCTATGATAGCAGTTGTTGTGGCTCCAGCAAAATCAACTAATTCTTCTTTTTCATTAGTGACCATCAATTCAATGTAATCTATTCTATTATGACACACAGGAAAATATAATGTTGGGGATGGATTGTAGATGATGGGCTCCATGAATTCGGAATTAGGTTTGAATGTTGCAATGATGCCAGTTTGTTTGTGAGTGCCTATGCCATTTGATTTGGTGATCATACCCTCAGCCACATTACAGTGAATATTCAGAGTCTCTATGGCTAAGAATTTAGGTATATTCATAGCAGTGTGTTTGATGGCTGGTTCGAGTTTTGTGTTGTTCTCAAATCCTAACAGCTCTCCTATAGTACCCAGATCCACTGTTTCTGTAGCAGATACAATCTCTACTCTGTGAGTGACAGAATTTTGACTTAACACTACACCTCTGGGTAATTGAGCATTTAGAGTGGACAGATTATACTGCCCTGGAGTGATGACAATTTTTTGATCCCCTACTGCAATTGTATTGTTGTGGTGCGTAATATTAGGGATTAGGTACATGCCGTAAAATGCTCTGAGAGCTATTGTTTTGGGATACACTATATCATCATGTAATTTGAGTTTCAATATTGAATTTTGGCTGGTAAGATGGAATACCCCCATGATGTTTCAGATACCACAAGGCTTTTTGAAAATTTTCAATTGATGGTTTATTTATTTGAGACAGATATCTAAGAACTGATAAACACAAATGTCCGCAATTAACATCTTTGAAGTTTTGAAGACGGGCATTATTGTAATAAAGATTAGCTGATTTTAGATATTTTACTAAATTTTCAGGTGGAACACCTCCAAATGAATCAAACACAAATGCCTCATTTTTTAAATATTTAAGATAACAGATCCAGTGAGTGCCCTGATTTTTATACTCATCCAAATTAACAATGCCACACTCTTTGTTGAGTGGTTGTTCTGGTAAAGAATCAGACATGTACACACCCCTAAAATGTTTGATGCCCAGTGGCTTGATCAAAGCTTCAATATCTTGGTTTGTAAGCGGCTCTTGTTTTTTTTAAACTTATTCATGGCTCTCTTAACACCTTTGCCTTTTTTCTCCATGGCCAGGTTATGGCGCCTCTGCTCATCTAATTCTGCCCTATTTTTCTTGGCATCTATTACTGTTTTTGCTATGGCGGCTGATCCCCCAGCCAAGCTCCCAACAGCCCCGAGAGCAGCTAATATGGCAGGGATAGTAAATATGAATCCCCCCACATGTGATTTTTTTCTTGATTGCTGTAATTTTTTTAATTGGGGGGTACTAAGCAACAATTTCATACCATGGCCCTTTGCAAGACAAGAGCTTTTTTTCTTGCGCTGCTTTTTGGTCAAAAGGCTATCAATAGTTTTAAGAGATTTGAGACCTGCATAAGGTATTTGATACATAACACCCTTGGCCTTCATCGTAGGTTTATTATATACATGTTCACAACCCCCACCCCAGTTTTTGTTTGGTGCTCATAGCTATGGTGGTTCCCAATGCTGCTATTTTTTCACTTAAAGAAGCATCTTTGCTTACAAATCTACCAAATGCAGCCTCTTCTAATTTCTTGTCTGCAACATGTCTCTTGTCAAGATCAGAATGTGTGTTGTATGCTATGTCATGGTCTCTGCAAGCAGCATCTAGGGGATTTACACCAGGATCCCCTCTGTTTAATCTATGATCCAATTTTGTGCCTGGACCACAATACTGATAGCCTGGAATATGTAGTTCAAATGGCAACTTGTTTATAATGTCATTAACCAACCCCCGACCCTCAGAAATATTCCAAAATTTAGGTGGTAGAGTATTAATAATTTTTATGAGATATCCAATCCCCTTAGGGTCATTCACTATAAAATTAGACAATTTTGTGCTTATCATGTCCATAATTCCAACCTTTTCATTGTAAAAATTGTGGTTCCCAGCATTTTCCTCCCCAGCTATCACCAGCAACCTATCTACAAGTTTCCTGACATCATCAACCCACACAAATTCTTTGGGCAGGGTGTTGTATTGTTTGATTCCACTGCCAGTCTTGATCTGTGACCATATGGGCTTGATTAAATTATTGTATTTTGCTCCACTGCTAGACTTGACTCTTTTTTGTGTGGGATCATTGTTCTGGTATAGAGCATCTGATTTTATTAATATTTCTTTGTAATAATCATAATCTTGATCTGTATAGCTGCCAGGCCTTTTCCGAGTCATCAATTCCCACAACCCAGGTGTGCCGGGATATTTAACAAAAGCACCTTTTTCTCCGAGTCGAGATTCTGAATATACAATCAGATCATCTCCCATAAATGTTACTCTGAAATTGCCAATTCTATGTATGATGCTCCCATCAAGCTCTGTGTCAGCATATAAGCCAAACACCTCATCTTTATTGTCTTTAGGTGTGGTTAAATATTTTTGAGCAAGAAGACCCAATTCAATAGGATCCTGTGTAGCTTCAATTCTTCTAGGAGCAACAGGACTAGGTGTATGAATACTGGAAAGTGGGGTGAATGGATAATCTAATATGTTCCTTGCAGCTACAGGTACAAGCTCTGTGATCAAATCTTGATTTTGCTCTGTAACAGTTTTGATATTCTTACCTAAATTATTAATAGCATCAATTACAGGCTGTTCTGTTTGTTTGTGTTTTTCATAAATTCCCCGGTTCTCTGATTTCCATCCCTTAAATCTTTTTACAAGATAATCTCTTAACTTAAGATCATCAATGACTGGTCGTTTCATGGTTATTTATATATGTTTCAACGTCTAGAAAATCGTTGATTTTGTTTCTATATTTGCCACTACTGGGTGTTCTTGTCATATCAATTGTGACAAACCCATAACTGTCCTGGTTCCAGCACCTACTGCAAAACTTGGAAAAATCATTGTAGCTCAAGTCCCCACCTACATATTCATCATGTATGTGTTTGAGGTTGGTATGATCTTGATGAAACACACATATAAAATTGCTGTTGTCTCGGATCAGTTGCTTCGGTATTTTAGAAAAAGTCTGTGCCAGGTAGAAGCAATCAATGTTTTTGTGCCGGCCCTGTGTAAAGAAATTTCTAACCTTGTTTTGATTATCCAGTATAATGTCATCAAACACAACAACAGAGTTATCGAGACATTCATCGAGTGGCTTAACATCTGATTCAAAAGTGGCAATATCTAATCCATCATATAACTTCATCAGCTGCTGATATTTTAATTGTTCCAAGCTCTTAGAGAAGACATACAAGTGCCTGTTTTTCCAGTCTAACCAGTTGGGTGCCAATAAAAAATTATCAACCATTAATGTAGTTTTACCACAAGCAGATGGCCCAACAATAAGACACCTAATATTATCAGGCAGCAAGTTGCCATTTCTCTTATTCTGTTGTTCAGGTTCTGGCAGCCTTTTTATAACATCCCAGGTGTTCATATTATTATTTTGTTTGCATCGATCCAGCTGTTTTCCGGATGACCCAGCCATTTGACAAATAACTTGTTGCCTTTTCTGCGGATGATTTTTTCTATGAGATATGTGTCAGGCTGTTTAGTTTTGCTGAGCTCTTGTTCATAGAACCTGCCTTTGAGAATTTCTCCTCGGTGATCCTTTATTATATATGTGTTAAGGGTCCCGGGTTTAACTTGAACCACTGTAAATAATTCGGTGCTCCAGTTTCTTGTAAAGCCTCTTTTGAATAAGTGCTTATATTTGCTGATTCTTACTTGATCACCCACCCTGTATTTGGCCTTTCTTATTGTTGGCTGGTATCTAGGATAATAAACAGTCCTGATCAATTTTTGCTCATCAGATGAAGTTACTTCAGAGGGTTTCATGTTGATTGTGGAATGGACCGAGTTGTTATATTTATGTAGAAGTTCTGGAAGAATATTAATCCATTTGTAATTACCTTGCAGTGTGAATTGTTTATACATAAGATTTTTTAGGGTTCTGTTGAATCTCTCTACAATTGAGGCCTTGAGATCACTGTAACTCGAGTAATGTTTTATTGCCTGGCTTTTAATAAATTGTTGGAACACTGAATTATAAAATTCTTTGCCATTATCTGTTTGCAAATAGCGCGGTGATCTTCCACTCTGATTGATGATTGTTCTGATGGCTTCTGTAACACATGCCCCAGTCTTGGATTTGAGTGGTACAGCCCAGGCAAATTTTGAAAATGTATCTATCACAGTGAGTAGATACTTGTAGCCCTTGTTGATTTTGTCTAAGTTTTTCAACTGTCCACTTGCCATTTCAATCAGGTCGCTCTGCCATAAATCATCTATGCCCTTTGTGACTACTGGGAGTCTCTTATAATTATGTCTGGCTTGTCTGTGTAATTCATCAACAATAATTTGTCTAGACATAATATGTAAACAAGAATATTGCAACTATGGGGTGTTCAGCAGCTGATACTGCAGGATTTTCTAAATATAATTTGTCCCCTATTTGTATTTTAAATTCCAGAGAGCCATCATCTTCAGCATAGGCTGTTTCTAATGTATTGGGGTCTGTAAAATCCTCTAACTCTACACTGGTGATTTTCACTTTGTTGTCAGCATTTGTTATTGATAAGGTGGGGTAGTGGTGTGCCTGTGGCTGATGCCAATATTTGATCTTGATTGGTCTCAATGTGCCCCCAACAAAAAACTGGTAATAAAATTGTGCAGGGGACAGCATATATATTTTGCCACCTGGTGTAAATGGAGAATCATATTCTTTGTTGGGGATGCTGTACAATTCAAGAATTACTGTATGTTTTGGATTCTCGATTATGCCTGTTATTTCCTTTTCTGCTGTAAGCAATCTGCTTGTTACAGATTCAAGGTGCTCATTGATGGTCCTAACAACATCATCATGGCCTGGCTTGATTTTTATGTCCACAATGAGTTTCTTGTATTGTTGCACAATCTCTTGAAGCTGGGTGGCAAAAACAGACAGGGCATTTGCTTGATTGGATTCCATGGTCCCTAGCTGTTGCTTGATATTAGCTACAATTTGTTGCAAATTTTCAACAACTGCCAATTTTGAATTTTGAGCAGTAAGATCATGGACCTGTCTTCTGATATCCTCAAACAGGGCATGCAGTTCATTAATATGTTGATTGGTTGGTAGAGTGGCCACTGTCTGAGTGAGATGTTTGATCTCTGCTTGGATATTCTTGATATCTTCTGATTTCAATATGCGATTCACAGCTCTCTTAATATTTTTAAGTTCCTGTGATGTGGGAAGATTTGATACTGTATTGTGCAAAGATTCAAGTGCCAATTTTACATTATTTAATTCAGAAGCATCAGCCACATTTTGCATAGCATTTTGGAGCAGGGCTATATCTGCCTGAGTAGGTGTTGATTGTTGTAAAATTTCAAGCTTTGTTTGGATATCATCGATCAAGTGATGAAAATGAGATAGCTCAGATTCAGTGTTGAGGTTTTCAAGCTTTGTAATCTGTTGCTGGACACTGACAAGTGTGTCTACAATACCAGGCAGGCGGGATTCTTGTACATTTGTCAAATCACTTTGCACTGCTGCTATGGTACCTTCAAGATGGGTTATGGTACTTTGAATTTTTCCAAAATCTTCATATGTTTCAAGTTGCAGCTTAATATTTGCTACACTCCGAGTTATTGCACTCAAAGCATCAGAAGATGGCAAGTTGTTCATAAAATTTTCAAGTGTCTCAATTTTTTCTTTAACCTCGGCTATGGCATTGTGCAGAGGATCCAGATTAGGTATCTGGAGTGATTGAATCTGTTCTTTCAGAGTGGAAATCACTAGATCAAAATCTTCCTGTGATTTTATGCTTTTGACAATTGTTTGGAGCTGTGCCTGGACATTATTTATCTGCTCTTCCAATTGCTGTTTCAATTGCTCGGAGTTGGTGGCCTGGGTCTTAAATTTGGCTTGAAGAGCTGCTACAGCTTCTTCTAAACTTTGAAAATTATCTAATGTTGCCAGATCAGTATATTTCTGAAGCAGCACTTTGAGTTCGGAATCAATTTTGAGAAGAGGGTCCATGCATTGTGATTGTAAATTTGTAATTTCTAATTGAAGACTGGCATTGAGTGTGGTTTGTAAAGCTTGTAAATCACTTCTTAATTTCTTGACTCTGACATCAAGCATCAGAATCTCATCACTGTGATCTTCATGTCTTGTATGGCCAAATATATCATTAGGCATTTTTGTTTTACTGGTTATTTATTATAGAGTATCTGATTCTTAATTCTATAAAAAAGGGTATAAGCTTGTCATAGGATCCAGGGACCTCAATATATAAGCAGTCACCAGCAGAAACAGTATATACAGTGCCAGAAATCATGTTTGAGTGCTTAATTCTATAAATATTTCTCCCTACTGAAATCTTGACATCACCCTCAGGGGTTGTAATAAATTGCAATTGCCCACCTACAGGTAATTGGTAATGATTTAAATTATTGTTAAATATGTACAATGTTTTGCCTGTTTCATCATCATTATCTGTAAGTATGCTGTTCAGATGAATAATTAACAAGCCACTCAGCTTAGATATCATATCAGAAGAGGGTTGTGGTGTCGGCAGGTCCATAATAGCCTGTTTTTTGAACCCAAATAAGTTCATAGGCATGTTTATTTATTTCAAATCATGCTCTGTAATTGGGCATTGTTTGCCACTTTTCAAATCACAATGCCCCCATGGTAAAGTATGTATGCCACATGATAAAATGCATCTCTTATCATCATGTGGGTCCAGAGCCACTTTTCTTACAATATTTGAAGTCAACAAGTGATCCTCACTCTGAATTCTATTTTCTGATGTTCTGATTGAATTCTGGGATTTGAGGCAATTTTCATAATCTTCAAATTGGAGATCTTTGTCAACAGTAACTCTGCCAACGCCCTTGGCCTTTTTGGCAACAACACCACTACATGTTTCAAAAGTGTACACCTTGGCACTTAACCCAGCAAATTTCACAATAACATCACCAAGTGTCTCATCTTTTAACTTGCCAGGCACCTTTTTGTTGTGGGGTTGAATTCTTGTATGTTCACTGGTATCAAAGTATTGAAACAATTCAGGCTGTGACATATCTTGATAAACATCTTCTGTTTGAATATCAAGAATAAAACTATCCGTGTCCATGTACAATAATTTTACACGATCACCATAATAAGGTTTCAGCACATCATAAAACAATGTTAACATATGTAATTTGGACGATTCCAATATCACAGCCCCTACATAAATAGGTTTATCAAATTTGATCTTTGTTTTCATCATGTTGAAAAGTGCCATGTGCTCATCATAAATTCTTCTATAATTGAAGTTGGGCTTTGCAACCAATTTTTTGCTCCGGCTGGGGTCAGTAATTATTTTAACATCGGTATGTTTCCTGACATTTTCAATAGTTTTGCCATACACTGAATTCACCATCAATTTAAACAAGCCCTTATCAAATTGGCTCTTTGCAGATGTTCGAAGCTCCGTGTTTGTATCAATGTATGGCTTCAACCATCTTGAGTGCCTGAACCTTAAGACTTTGCCAACTTTGGTCACTTGAACACCATGTTTCATCAGGAACTGGAGGTTTTTGTAATATGTAACATAACCCTGTTTCGGCTCCAGAGTCATCATGAGCTTCTTCTGTTTAGAACCAGGTGAACACTGAACCTCGGGAATTGGGGGCAGATCAGAAAATTTATTGTGCAAATGATCTGGAATTATCAGATCAACCTCTAAGAAGAGGCCATATTCACTGTCATCAAAGTCCTGAAGATCTTCAATATTGAAATCTTCAACCCATTCAAGCCCTGCATATGGCAGTTTATCCATCATAGCATAACCATAGAGGTTGTTTGCATCTACATACACTATATAATTTGATGGCCGTGCTGGATCATAATCAGGCATATGCTTGTTATTTGCTCTGGCATATCTCTGGGAACATTGCACCATCCCTCCTCTTATACATTTCTCCATAAACAGATACATATCTTGATCGTGGATCAGATCCAATTGCATTTTGGTATTCAAAAACGTTGCGGCCCATGCTAGGCCCGGGGCACTGAAAAAATACACTGGGTCCAGTCCATAATTTTGCATGGAAGATTTTCTGAATGCTTGCAATATATCAGCTAAGAGGGTTACATCAAGTTTTAAATATGCCATGTGATAATCACCAAATGTCTTGCATTTTAAATTGTTCCACATCAACTGAGCATGGTGATAATCTTCATCAGTGATTCCAGATCCTCTGATTTTGCTATAAAATGCTTGTTGTGGTGGCAGGGAACACTCATCAAATTTAGAAAAATCTGTAACATAGTCATATGGATATACACCCTTCCGCCTAATTAATTTCAGGTCCTGATTTGGAAACGAGGCACGTGTGATTTTGAATTGATCATCAGATAATTGATTTGCCAGTGTAGGCAGGCTAGCCGATAAAAATCTGTAAGAATCAAGAAATCTTATGTGAATAGGAGCACCATGAACTTTAATTATTTTGCTAATAGATATATATTTTTCATCATTTTCAGCTAAAATATTTAAATTCTGCTTGTCAAAACCCTCGTACCTGATCAAATGATGGAAATCATAATTGGATGCTCCATGGCAAAATATGGGGATAAATCTTGGTCTCTTGATCTTAATATTGCAGCTATTACACAGGGCCATTAAGAATTTACCATCTGTATGAGAATGGTGATGAACCTTGATATTTGTATCTGAAAATTCACAATCACATACCGGGCATTTTTCTGCATTGTTGAAATCCTCAATCTCTTCCTCTGTTAAAGGCAACATAGGCTTTGATATTAATAAGATGTTAGATGCTATGTCACGGCACACATTTTCTATTATATATGCAAATATTTTGATGGCATTTGGTCCCTTGTATGAATATTCTTTAATAACAACACCATCCCGTATAACCATAAAACAAAAGCTGGAAGGTTCATGTTGCTGGTACGGTGTAATTGAAGATTCTTCTGGATCTGGGCTACAGAATGCAAGAGATTTGAGATTCGATTCGAAATCACAAACAATATATATTGGGTGTTCCAACAAGGCTTCATACTTTTTGAATTTGCAATTTTCACTTGGATTGGGCATCACCATATGAACAGGTTTATGGTTGCCACAGTATTTTAGATGCTCAATTAACTTATTTTTTGCAATTTCTGCACTCTCTTCACGAACCCCTTTTACCATTTTTTGACCATAAAATACAGTTAAGCATCTTCTGCACAACTTGAATATTGTATGAGTTTTGTCTAGTTGTGTTCTCACTAAAGCTTCAAGATTATGTATTAGAGTATAATGATATGTATCATCCCCTTCAATTAAGAGCAGATCAATCGGAATTGCAGCTTCATCATCAAGTGTACTGATTCTGAGAGGTGCTATCGGGCAATTGCCAGTGGAACAAATAAATACATTAATAGATAATTGTTTGCCATTGATGTGCCTGGCCTTTTTTTCAAATTTATCAATATTCTGAATTGATATTGGATATTCTAAACCCTCCATTACATCGTCAAAATCATGTTCATGTTGCTTGTAATAAGTTATTCTCTGAGGATCCCTTGAAACTGGATACAAAGCAGCTAAAATACACCACAAAAAGCATTTCTGGTCGGTGTTTTTTATATTAACCACGGCTTGTTTGTTTTTGATATTGGCAGGTAATGGCACATATGTAGATCCTTGTAATGGAGTGAATTCAGAAATATTAACATAGAGCTTGTGTGATGAACCGCATAGGCTCCATCCTGACTCTTTTGCCGCAAATTCAGAGTGTTTAATGTTCAATTGATCTATCAAATTGCCTATTATTGTGTCTGAATTTGCATTTGAATATACCGGTACAGTTTCTGTTATGTAGGGCTGTGTAAATTTTGCGCCATTTGGCTTCTTATATTGTACAAACAATTTGAGGGAGAGCTTATAAGAGCCATTTTGTGCATTAAGAATTGCCTGCACTTTAGGATTTACACTGTTCAAGAAATTCTCAATGCCACATCTTGGCTCTGATACAAACCGGTGATCCCTTAATTGGCCGTTAAAACTGCTACGGATGGGTTCATAGCGTGGCTGCTTTGCTGCTCTGGCATTAAGAGGTGCTTCGTGCTTTCTTTTCAGACCAGATGTAGATGGTTGAGAGGGCAATGCAGAGCAAGTATCTTTATGTTTATATGTGAAATATTCCATGTTATATTTTCTATTGCATTTGGGGCAAATTTTTGTGGGAGTTTTGTATTTGTCTGGATTACAAATTTTTTGATGCTTGGCCCAATTAGAGCTGGATATATTCTTATTGCATTGATTACAATATTTTTGATTCGGCATTTTTGCTGTTGTTTATTATATACAATTTCCTGGGCTTCAATTCAAAACTTTATACTGAATAAAAAATATCAGTTGGGTTCAGCTGTGTGATTTGTATGTGTATATGTGTGTATGTGTGTATACACTTAATATTTTTGGTTTTGGTATTTATATAAAATTTCCTGGGATTCAAATCTAATCTCTATGGATTAATATTATTAATATTAATCTTATGACAGGTTGTAAAGCCAATAGCTTACAAGTGGAATATTCATTCACACTGCCATTCCGCAAATGCCTGCACGGACATGCATGTATAGAATGGCAGTGACCTTGTTATGTATAACAGGCTGGGACAAATATAAGCTTGACTCTAAATATGAGTGGATTACAACAAATATCAGATTTTATAATGTTCAATTAAACCAAACAGGCCTGTAAGTATGAGAAGCACTGTATCAACACATCTGTTCCCCTCAGTCACTCTCACATAACTGGCTGATGCAATAATCGGGAATTTCTGTAAATACTGGCGCTGAGGAAAAAAATCAATACTACCGTCTCGGGAATTGCACACATTGCCACAGAAGAGAAACATGCAAACACGAAGCAATTCTAGAGGTGGGCTCTGCATATTGCATTGTTTTAATATTGGATAAGCAAATTGAATAGTATCCAATTAAACTTAAACCTGAAGTAAATATGTACAGATAGGTATAGATACAAGTTTATAGACAAACTGATGCAATTTTGTAAATCTGCTTGAGGGGGGGGGAGGGTTGATATTTTCCGAATTATAAAATTCTTGGGTTAGGCAGGTGCTACACTTAAACAAAAAAAACTTATATGGACATGTTGAGCAAGTTTTAAGTATAGCAAATCTGCTGGAGAGGGGTTCGTACTTTCTGAAAAATTCCCGAGGGCATTTTTTACAAAAATCTTGAATTATAAGAGCTCCACACTTGAGCAAAAAAACTCATATGGGTATGTTGAGCAAGTTTTAAGTGTAGCAAAGCTGCTGGAGAGGGGTTCGTACTTTCTCGCGCCAGTAGTACAGTCAATACAACTACTGTCTATAGTTTTCAATTTTTGTTTTATTTCCTTTCTTATGTATAAGGGTATTACTTTTGATATTTTTAGACAATCTGGAAAGCTACCATTTTCCATACACTCGTTAATTAATTTAGCCAAAGGCTCGTTAATGTACGTGCAAATCTCTTTGATCACGTTAATCGGCATTGAATCTAGCCCTGTTGACTTTTTGTTTTTCATATTTCGAATTATGTTGGAAATTTCTTCGTTTGTAGTAGGGCTCATATAAAAAGAATGCGTGAAAGATCTTTTCACGTTATTTAACTTTTCTTTGTATGTGTCCGTTACGCTGATGTTACGTTGCAGGTTAAGTGCTACATTAACAAAATAATTATTAAAAGTATTGGCTATTTTTTGCAATTCAACATGCATAAGACACGCGGTAACAGCAACTTAGATTACATCCTGGCAACCCTGCCTGATCCAGAAATAACCCCGGAAAGAAACATTTTACCATCGGACCACGACTCGCTAGATGTCCTTGTGTACCTGCCCCCCGTGGAGAAGAGAAAGTCTCCACCGAAAAAGCAGCCTTATCGCCTGTGGCGGAATGCACCCTGGGAGGACATTCGCCGAGCTCTTCATTTCTACCAGTGGTGTCTGGTGCAGGAAGATGACGTCAACAAATCAGTGGAGATGTTTGTGGACGTACTGCACGCCGTGATTGATGACTTCGTGCCGGCCAGGAAACCGAAATCGACAAAATATCCGTTGTGGTTTGACAATGAAGTTCTCCTGGTGCTAAAAAACAAAAAGGAAGCCTGGAACCTGTGGAAACAAAGCCCCAATGTGCATACACACCAAACGTTCTGTAGTATTAGACGTCACTCCAAGTATTTACTTAAGAAAAAATATAAGGACTACGTAGACAACGTAACAGCACAGTGCCTTACCAATCCAAAGAAATTCTTTACTTTGTTAAATTCAAGAAAGCAAAAACCACGCGTCCCCATGGAAATCAAGTACAAATCGAAATCAGCCTGTGGAGATAAAAGAGTGCACTTATTCAACAGTTCAACAGTACTAATAATGGCGCCGACTAGCGTAGATGTGTGTGTATCTGCTCCTACAAATTTACGTATAAAGTGTGATGATAAATGTGCAAAATGTAAGAGGGTAGTAAAAAACGGCATTTTGTGTGATTCATGTGATAAGTGGCTGCATTTTAGATGTGGAAACGTGCCGAAAGAAGAAGGAATTGAAGAAAATACTGAATGGTTTTGTCCCCAGTGCATCAAAGATGGCGGCCATACTATCTCCCCAAAGGACAATGAAGATCATGATGGTTCAACTCTTCTAGAAATTGTTAAAATACTTGAAAGTGATATTTTGGAACTAAAAAATGAAAATCAAATGCTGAGAAACAAACTAGAAACCATCGAAAAAAGAAACAAATGTAATGACTCCACCCACACATGGACGCAAGTTGTGAAGCATGGCAGAAAATCGAGCAAAAGCAATGAAACTGTAACTTTCATAAACAAGAATAGATTCAGCATCTTGCAGGAACTCCCAGTGGAAGACATGTGTACAGTGAAAGATACAGGCAATCTTTGTAAATATGCCTCAGCAGTAAATCCAACTAAAATTGAGAAGAGAAATAGGCAAAAACCTAGTCATCTGCAAGTGCACATTTTTGCAGACAGTCACGGCAGAGGTCTAGCAGGTGTAATGAAGAAACAACTAGGTGAAATTCCAGTCGATGGTGTTATCAAGCCTGGAGCTAAAATACAAGAGATCGTAAGTAGCATAAAACCTGTAAATTTGGAAAAAAAAACTGTGTAGTTATCATGGCTGGTGCAAACAATGTGGCCTGCAACAAAGGACAGGATGTTGCAGAAACACTGGAAGAGAAACTGAATGATCTGGCCATGTCGAAAGTGATTGTTGTGAATATACCTCATAGATATGATCTGCGGTCTGACTCGTGTGTAAATATTGCAGTACATAATACAAACAGGAAAATCAAATATTTGTGTAAAAAGTATAAGAATGTAGAAATGTTAGATATAAGTAGGTTAGGGAATGATAAACACACAAACCATGGTTTGCATTTAAATTGGTCAGGTAAGCAGGGGGTATGTGATCAATTATGTACGATAATTAAAAATCATAGTGCAAATCAAAGTAAAAGCTCCAAACCTATCGAGCTGAAATGGCAAGAAACGGAACCAAAGCAGGGAAACTTTCTGCCCCACCCGGCCTCATAAGCAAAGACAGGCCCTCACTGAGTCGGGTGGTGGACAATCCAATTCATAATTATGATGCGAGATTAATCCACGAAGATATTCAAACACGATTATTACGGCAAGCCAAGTTAGGGATACCACCTTGTAATGGAAATGATATCTTACTACTGCATCTGAACATTAGATCCATTAGAAATAAATTAGATGAACTAGAAATATTAATGGGGGGAATAAATAACTGTATTTTAAGCATAAACGAACACTGGCTACGGGATGAAGAATTGCAAATATATGTACCTCCAGGTTTCAGGTTAATTACTGGCTATTGCAGATCAAATATGAATCATGGTGGTATATCACTATATATCAGCGACAACCTAGATACCAGCTTTTAAATCTTAGATGTTAGTCAGTTTTGCATAGAATGGTGTTTTGAAGTGGCTGCTATGTCACTACCAAATTTAAGAACAATTGTTATCTCAGTGTACAGAGCACCTGAAAGTAATGTAGAATTTTTTATCGAGTGTGTGCAAAATAGTATTTCGTACCTAGACAAAAACTTTAACAAACATAAAATAATTATTCTTGGAGACATCAATTTTGACATTCGAAACAGTACCCCTAAGCAAATACATCTTCTAAATATTTTAAAATCTTTCAACTATTATTGCGCAAACAATAGGCCAACAAGACTAGACTCTTGTCTAGATAACATTTTAACAAACCTAGATAAATACTGCTATGAGATAGGGATATTCAATACATTTTATTTAACGGACCACAAAGGCTTATGGTTAAAATTGAACAATAATATACCTCTGAATACTATACATAAACAAATTAAATCTGTTAGACTAATTAATGATAACAGGCTGAATATACTAAGAAACAAATTAAAAGACGTTGATTGGATTCATTTAATTTTCTCAAGTGCAAATGTCGATGCATTATTTGAGAAATTTATGAGTACCATCTCTGATATATGTAACGACTGCTGTCCTAGAGTCCAAAAAAAGGAGAAACCAATTAAAGCTAAACGCGAACAAAGACACTTAGGTCAATGGTATAATCCACACTTGAGTAAATTAAAAATCTTGCTTATGATGTATTATAATGGATTTAAAAATGGTAACGCAGATAAGAACAGATATATCAAATTAAGAAATATTTACAGATCAGAAATTAGAAAAGCTAAATGCACAGCAAATGATAAATTTATTAATAACTCCAATAATAAATGCAAAGCAGCTTGGAATGTCATTAAGGCAGAATTAGGCAGAGGGAAACCCAGAAGAAAAGAAAATGTTCCGATTACTCCAAGCGAATTTAATGATTTCTTTGTCAGGGTAGGTAACAAATTGGATACAAACCACAATTCTATGAACCAATTTGATTATGAATATAATAATCTCATGTCACAAGACATCTGTAACATTTTGACTGACTTCCGGTGGCATGAGACCCAACCTGCTGATATTTTAAAAGCAGCACAAAAACTAAATAATTCAAAATCGGAAGACTTTTATGGAATGTCGAACTTTATTTTAAAAAGAATCATTGATATTCTACAGTACCCACTTTGCATTCTCATAAACTGGATGATGTATTGTGGGCACTTTCCTTCCTGCCTCAAGCTCTCGGTCGTCATACCCGTGTATAAAAAGGGTGATAAATCGAGCCCCGACAATTACCGTCCTATATAACTTGTTCCCATTGTCTCCAAAATTATAGAACACTGTTTATATAATCAACTCGATAGCTATTTCACAAATAATAATTTATATACAAGTGCACAGTATGGTTTCAGAGCCCATCTCTCCACTGTGAAAGCGAATGAAACCATTGTTTCCACAGTGTTAGATGCATTTGAATCCAAACTTTCTGTAAGTGCAACACTTATCGATCTGAGTAAAGCCTTTGACTCTGTTTCCCATCAAATATTAATAAAAAAATTACACTTCTATGGCATCAAAGAAACTGAACTTGCTCTAATAAAATCCTACTTATCAAATAGACAACAAATGGTCACTGTAGACAACATAAAATCAGAATTCTTAAATATAAAAAATGGAGTTCCACAAGGTTCTGTCCTCGGCCCATTGTTGTTCAATATTTATATAAATGACTTACCTAAAATTATTCCTCATAAGACTGTTTTATATGCAGATGATACCACATTCCTTACGGTGGGCAGTGACAAATTTACAGTTGAGAAGCTTGATAAGGAAATAGAGGAAAGGTCCACTTTTTGGTTTGAAACAAATCAACTTACAATTAATGAAAATAAAACAGAGAAAATACTTTTTACATTAGGAAATGGCCATGAATGGACTTCTGTAAAACTTCTTGGTTTACACTTAGACTCCAAATTATCTTGGGAGTCGCAAACAAATCACCTATGTTCCAAACTTGCCAGGGTGGTATTTCTACTTAAAAAGCTTAGAACATGCATTAGCAAGGATTTGTTGCTGCAATCATATTATGCATATTTTCATAGCCTTCTGACTTATGGAATTCTCTTGTGGGGAAACTCATCTGGTGCTGGGGATGTATTTATCTGGCAGAAAAAAGCTTTACGAAGCATGGCAGGAGTGTTTGATCAGTCTGTTTCCTGTAAAAATCTCTTTAAAGAACTAAAGATAATGACTGTGCCAAGCTCATATATATTTACCTGTCTAGTGTATACAAAAGAAAATGTACATAATTATAATGCAAGACACACTGTGCACAGACACAATACAAGATTCTGTTACAAGCTCGACACACCATCAATCAGATTAAGTAAAACACAAAATAGTTATAAGTATTTAGGAATTAAGTTATACAACATGTTACCAGAAGCTGCTCACAGTGTCTCTTTTAAAAAATTTAAAAGTGTACTTCAACCCTGGTTAAAAGAAAAGGTCTTCTACAATCTAGAAGAATTCGAAATCCATCCCAAAAATGATTTAATATTCTAGAATGTATTGTATTGTTTATTTCCTGTTTTATGAATTATTGTTATGTATATTGCCACTGCCATATTTATATTATTTCATCGTCACTAATATTATAATTGTCTTATGTCCATGTACTCTTACTTTATATATGCATATACTCTCATATTAATATCTATAACATATTGTAGTTCCATGTAATACCTCTCTCTATATATAATTATATATTTACATATATACAATAACAAATATGTAACCAATAACTGACGACATCTATTGCATTGTACAATGTCTAACGATGAATAAATATATTGTATTGTATTGAAAACTTCACCTCGCATGCTTCAACCAACCCACTCCCCGACGTGCAGTCGGTCTGTTCACACTCTCTCTCCACTATCAAAACCTCTTCTCATGAAGTTAAATCTCTCCTTGCCTCATTACCCATACACCGCTCTTTAGGACCAGATGAAATTCCCACAATTTTCCTTCGTAACACTGCCGACTTCTTGGCTCATCCTCTCTCTCTCTTGCTAAATAGGTGCTTCTCTGAAGGCGTGTTTCCTCAGATGTTCAAGAAAGCCAAAGTTGTACCCATTCACAAATCTGGAGATAAAAATAGTGCTACATCATACAGACCAATATCACTCCTGTCACCTCTGTCTATAATCTGTGAAAAAATCATTAAGGACAGATTATTCAGATTTACATCTTCGCATATCGGTACTGCCCAACACGGGTTTCTTCCAGGTAGCTCTTGCTTGACTAATCTTTCAGTTCTCCTCTCACATGCCACTAGGGCTATTTCCAAAAATTCCCAGCTAGATGTGATATACTTGGATATTTCAAAAGCCTTTGACAAAATAAACCATGCTCTTCTTATTCACAAATTACGAACTAGATTTAACATACATGGCAAATTTCTCTCCTTAATCCAGGATTATTTACACTCATTTTAGTTTAGTTCTTCGTCTGAGGAAGACCCTGATACAGGGTCGAAACGTTACGTGTTAAGTGTTTTTACCTTAATAAACTGCCTTGGTCAGCAACTTATTGGTTTCAACATGGACGATCTCCCTCAAAGACTTTCCTCATTTCCTGTCAATTTACTCATGTTTGCTGACGACTGTAAACTTTTCAAAGAAATCTCAACCACGCAAGATGCTGTGATTCTCCAGAATGCTCTTTCTGAACTTGTCACATGGTGTAACCAGTGAAATCTACAACTTAACCCGCAGAAATGTTCCTCCCTCACAGTCTCTTTAAAAAAGAAAAAAATACATTCTCATTATGTTATTGAAAACAATTATATTACTACAGTTGCGACCCAAAAAGATCTAGGTGTTATCATAGATGAAAAGCTGAACTTTAAGGAACACATCGCAGCTACAACTAAAAGTGCAATGCGCCTCTTAGGCCTCCTGTACAGATTCACTGAAATTGATACTCCAACTTCTCTTAGCCTGTTTTTCAAGTCATTCATTTCTCCGATTCTCGAATACTGTTCTCCAGTCTGGGCCATGGCTTCCAATACAAATCTTTCTAGCATGGATTCCGTCCTCAGCTTCTTTACCGCCATTGTTCGTCATAGAATTCCTTCTTTGCGGCATCTTCAGAAACCTGACATCCTGACTACTTTGAACATTCAGTTACTGCAGACCCGACGCGATATGGCCGATATGAATTTTTTCTTTAAAATCATCAATGGGAAATTAAGATCTGAATCTCTTCTTACAGAATTCAACTTCAGAGTTCCCTCTCGATCGACCCGAAACACTGAATTGTTCCACACCTCCACAGCTAGGCTTTCTCTTATACAGCGCGCTCTATTCCACAGGCTGCCCCAGTTCTACAATAATTTACCCATAAACATAGACATTTTTGCCCCTGAAAGCATTTTCCGATCTTCCCTAAAAATGAATATGTAAATCTTTGTTTGTTTCCTTGTTTATGCCTTATGTTTATATTTAACTTTTCTTGTTTTTACCTTAAACCATCTTGACTTGTTCTTGTTATTTGTTAGAGTTTTCAGTGTAAAATGGCCTTAAAAGTGCTGTATCTGAAACTTCGAATAAATAAATAAATAAATAAATAAATAAATTACATTGCCTGCTTCTAATATGATATCTTGATTCGTGGTCGTTTCTTTACCTGTTATATGATTAACTATTTTCCATAGTTCTGCAGTTTTGTTTTCTGAATTATTCAACTTTTTATCAACATACAACTGTTTGCAATGTTTTAATGTTTTCTTGTAATTTTTGTTTGAACTGTTTGTAATTATCTTTAAGGGTAGGGCTGTTTGCATATTTACTCTGTTTATACAATGATCGTTTTAATTTGCTAAGATTTTTAATTTCCTTGGTTATCCATAGGCAATTGGTTTTGTTGTGAACTGGTGCTTTTTTTTATGGGAAAACATTTATTAAAATGGTATCTTACAGTATCAAGAAATTTTTCGAATTTCGCGTTTACGTTTACAGCCGTATTGTTTATAAAATCCCATGTTTCTGATTTAAGCGCGTTTCTGGATTTTGAAATGTTCTCATCATTGTTTGTAGGTCTAATAACTCTGAATTTTACGCGTGGTTTATGATTCCGCTTGTCTTCTATTACGTTTACCTTAATAAGCTGAGAATCATGGTCAGAAAAACCTATGCAAGTTTCTACTGAATATTTATTAACGTTTATATTGGTAAAAATATTGTCTATTGTACTTTTTGTTTTGTTGGTGATTCTAGTTGGAGTTGTAACTGTATCAAACAGACCAAAAGAGTTCATTACATCCAGAAAACTATTTTTTTCTGCTGTGTCTTTACATACATCAATGTTAAAATCTCCACAAACAACAATATTCTTTTTTGAGCTTTTTGTTACGAGATCTAGTACTAATGTTAACTTGTTTAAGAATACATCCATATTTCCACTAGGCGTTCTATATATTGATATTACACATAAGTTGTAAATAGCTATTTCAATCGCGGCGCATTCAAAGTCTTGTTCTACAGACAACTCAACAGCTTGCTTTATTTCAACTACGTTACTTTTAAGTTCATTCTGAGTGAAAATTAAAGACCCGCCTCTTATTATATTTGGCCTACTGAACTGCTATATTATCCATGCCCTTCTTGAAAACAAGGGAAGCATTTAAGTGTCCCTTGCTCCGTGGCAGTTTGAGGTACTTTATCATTAACATATTAAAATCGGGTAGGCTATGCAAGGTCACGAGTCAGAAGAATAGACAAGACAAAGCGCTTTTTATTATATATATATATTATATATTATATAAATGGATAAAATGTCCAAGCAATTTTTGCGTTAATGTTTCACTTGCGAAATGAGTTATTTTGACTTTTTCGGGGCCCCTTAGGCTTAGAGCTCCCGCCCGCCTCCGATTTGACGTATTCATTCAAATTATAAAATTAAACTAGAATATAAAGCCAGATAAAAAAGGTTTTAATTTTATAGCCCACAAAAATTAGTCTTTTCTATCTTTCTCACTTCCATTTATTACATCTTTCGTATCAACCTCATGGACCGCGAGGCCCCTATATGCGCGAGGCCCAGGGTGGTCGCCCACTTCACCCACCCCTTGCTACGCCAATTGTTATCCAACTCAAGGCACCTGTGCCTAGCAGAAATTCAAATATTTCCATGCGTAGTGAAATATAATGGCCGTTGGCAACACTGACAGTAGTGCTCGCGTCAACCTGCAAGAACTACATCGAGTCTCACGGGTCTTCTTAAGACCCGGGTAATAGAAAAACCTGGCAGGCATCGATGCCTGTGCACAACTGTGACGTGAAGCTCGCTTGCGCGATGTCGAACACCTGGACTTGACGTGCGTGTTGCATATTATTGTAGGCGCGCTCCTCGCAGACGGGTTTCTTCCGGCAGGCCTTTGGTTGTGGAGTTATTCTTTTGTTAGAGGTTCAAACGGTGACGAAGAATATGTGCATATACACAGTGGCGCAGGAACGGGGGTACAGGGATGCAGGGGTACATTGAAGGGGTACTGTACCCCTTAAATCCGTAAATCGAGTTGTACCCCCTGTACCCCTCACCTCTTTGGTAATTTGACAGCAGACACAAGGTGCTATTGTTAAAAGAACCTATTTTCAATTCACCCAATTAAGAAAGTGTATATTGTTTATAACTTATAAACATTATCTTCCTTACCACAAAAATGCAAACCATTGTAAACTTATTCTACTACATTGTGCTTGCTACTAGTTAGTTCATTGACCTATGTTCTTAGAGCTGACGAGCTGTATCTTTGCGGGTGGCCTTGGCTACTCCGCGCAGAGTGTGGGAGAGTTACGTTTATGTAGTTGCCACTTACTCGCCCTTTGGGTGGTCGACAGCAAGGACAGAATGCAAGGATAATGACGCGCAGCCGGTAGCTCCTCCCCCTTGCTACTGCGCAGCCGGGCTTGGACAGGGTTCACCCGCAAAGATACAGCTCGTCAACTCTAGAAATCTCTTTAAGGAGATAAAAATTGTTTTAAACGATGGAATCAGATTTGCTCTCAGAAAATCACGCTGCAGACGAATGCTTCTTTGCGTAAAGGGGGATATACTTTTCTAAAGAGGTCACGTCGATTCGAACATAAGATACAAATCTTCATCAGAAGAGTATATGACTGACACCAGTTTCCTTTGAATATTTAAAATGGAATTATCCGAAACGAAATACTTACACGAACGAGAAGGGACACGACAGACCAACTCTGCGGGTACAATCTACTCCTGTACCTCACCCATATTTTTCATAACTTTGTAAGAGGGTGTTCGGAAACCTATAGTTAAAACTATATTTTAATTTATTTTTCTTAAATAGAGTCCTGATTAGCCTATCTGGGCAAGAAGTGAACCTAGAATTAGTTTTAATAACTTCAGAGTAGAAACCGAAACAAAAATAAACACAAACAAGAATGAGAAGGTCCTCACCACACAGGAGACGAATTGAGGCTGTGACAATTCTCGACTCATCGCAAAGCCATATCATTCCTAGGTGAAATGACATTTTCCCTAGACATTTAAATAGGGTGCAATTTGCGATTATATTAGAGGGGGGGGGTATTTTTACCTATGTATCAGATATATAATTGGACATTAATTGCTTAAAATCTAATTTTGATATCGAATGCAACACGAACACAATGTAATTTTAAGTTAAACCCTAAAGTCAAACTGTAAGGAAATTACATTAGTCAGATGAATGAACGAGATAAGTGACACTCACTGCAGGTTCTATTGGTAGATTTTTGATTGAATTCACAAGGTCTTTGAGTGAGATGGGAATGTTTGATTGATTTATTTGGTTTATTTTACTTCACTTTTCTGCCACTTTTGGCTAATCGCGAAGATGAGGATGAGTTAGGATACTATGAAATTGATGGACACTCACAAATCCCAAATAACACACATGCCCAGGCCGCGATTTGAACCTGGGGCCTCTGGCGTCATAGCGCACTATGCTAACCCCTCCGCCAGAGGCCGGCGAGGTGGAAATGTGTTTTGGATTTTCTTTGTAGATGCGAAAATCTTTAACTGTGACGCACACATGCTTTTGCTTATATTAAAGTTTACGTTTTCACATAAACGAGAAATTGACATGTCACCAAAAACACACACATGCATCTGCATATAATACCATTACATACGAAAAGAAACCTTGGCCGGCTCTTCATATTGTCCACCAACGATTGAAAAGGGGGGAAAAAAACTTTTGAACGTTTTCTTTGCTTCCTCTGAGATCTGAAGGATTTCGGTTTTGTATATGTATTGATAGTACTTTCAGTGCTTGAAGAATGTCATTAGATACAGCTAATAATATAACAAATAAATGCCTTGTCAAATGTTTCACAGATATTTCAAAGCTAGACTTCTTACGAGTTCATCGGAAACCATCTCAACTGAGTTTTTTCTTTTTTAATACAACACCCTATAGATGTCTGAGAAAATACCAAATAGTACATGGCTTCTAAAAGGCATTGGATGGGGTAGTGTAGCTATGAGATTTTAAAATTAAAATGAACTGAACTGAAGAGGAACTCTATAAGTACGTATGATATATTCAATAATGTGGTTTCTATATTCAGTGGGTGGGAGATGATTATTCCTGGTTGGGGTGGTTCAAGATCCTCCTCACCCCCTTTAATCTCAACCTGCATTAAAATGAATAGATGCGTCTTGGTTCGCAATTTTCACATTTCGAACTCCTGATTTTCCGTTCCGTTAAATTCAAATAAGCCCGGAATGAGGTCCGCAGTTTTATGTTTCAGAATTGTTATCTGGTTTTAACATGTTGTTTTTTTTAAAAAAAATGAAAAGAATTCTAAAAACAAAGAAAATATTTATCCAAATTTTGCATTAAACAACAGGACATTCGTGTATGCTGTTCCAAAATAAAATATTTCTCAAGGCTTCACATTATATCTAGGTACCAAGGTCGTATTGAGGGAGGTCCAGGGAGTCCGGACCCCCCCCCGAAAGATGAGGGAAAACTGCCTCTCTGCCATCTTGTTTGCTTCGTGATGGAGCGATTAATTGCTTCGCATCGTCTCTCTCTTTCTCTACTCGGGGGACGGCGAAAACGGGCGAAGTTGCTTCACCCGGGGTATTCGCGGATTCTCACTGTTAACCTTACGCGGGACGTCGGCGTCGTCTCAAGACGCAGTAGGTGTCGCTTCGTCTCTCAACCTTCTCTTCTACACGGTAGGTATAGGTGAGGGCTGGTGTCGCTTCATCTTCCCATTCCTCTCTCTTTCCCACTCTGTAGAACTTTTGTCGGGCGTTGGCGTCGAAGTACTCAAGGACGCTGATTTCGGCGGTATCATTACATGGCTTCAAATTGGGCTGCGGATGTCATTTGTGGCGATGTGGCGTTTGTGGCTTTCGTGGCGGCGTTTTAGTGGTGTGGCGCCGCGACGCTGGGCGGCGATGATCTGCGGCGTTGGCTTCATGCAGAATAGGAAGACCCATGGCCCTCCTTCTCTCGTGATTTAGCCCGCCATACTTGTATTAATGTTTCTCGTCACAAAACGAATAACACGAATCCAGTGCACAGGTCGCTAATTAACACTGCGTATTTATACAACTAGTCACTGTCACTCACTCACGCATGGTAGAACACACAGCGCGGTAGAAAAAGACAAAGTCCCGAATCTTTACTCCGACTGTCGCAGAGGTGTTGTCGGTTCAGAAACTGGTGGTAGACTGTATGTGTTTGTCCGTTCTGCCACTATTTAAAGACAACTTGAAATTTCGAAATCTAACAGACTGACTTTTAGGCGCGGAAATCTGAAGTTGCGTCGTTGGTGGTCAAGCGTCCCTTTTTTGCTTGGTCCAGCTTCTTTAGGCACACGTGTTGCGTTACAATGGGTGAAAAGAATATAGTTTGATCGCCTGGACCCTCATCCGGTACGTAACATGTTCCTCCAGTAATTGGCCTCCCAAGTGGACTTTCCGTCGCCAAATGCACAAAAGTCGCTCAAAACAGTGAAAGATTTATCATAGCACATTGTTAGTTCCCAGCTCCTCTGACCGAACGGGGGAAAAGTTGACAAAGGCAGAAAAACACAAAAGGTTCAGAAACGTGGTGTTTTTCTACCGAAGCTTCAAGAGGATACGAAGGTTACATAAAAATATAAAATAATGAAAACCTAGGATATAGAATAATAAAAAAAAAGTAGGTGACAAAAACTGATTGTCATAAAAGCTTCGAAATCTAGATAAAATTATCCGAGATTTAGGTTGAATTTAATTCTGATTCGTATATGCTTAGTCTATTATCCGTTTTCTATACAAAACCAGATTGGCTGAAATTAATTGATGGGCAGAAGGTACGCAATCTCACCCTTTTCTATAGAGCAATTAGTTCAAAAGAACCGGCTTATCTCTCGAGCAGATTCTCAATGCTTTCCGAATCACACAGCCTTGACAAATTCTTATTCAAAATCTTTCTCCGTTTCCACTTCTCGTCTTTGGAACACTTACTGCTCCTCGAAATTCGGAACGCATGTTCAGCATATGTCTTTAAGACACAATTAAAACATTTGTTATTTGGCACAAATAGTTGACACATTAGTGCAAGGTATACGTTAGTGACAAAATTAATAAAGTCAGGTGCAGAAAAACACTGAAACCCCTTATTCAACTTAATACGTATTTCAAATTCCTAATTGCTGTCATGAATATATACGCGTATGTACTCGTATGTGTGTGCGTGTGTGTGTTTGTTGTATGCCCGTGAGTATAGGTTAGACTTTCATTCACGTATGTATTTTTACTTTTTCTTCTTTTGTAATTTTATATTTTTCTTTCTTTGTTTTCAATATTTTCCTTTTTATGTAATTGTTTAAATGATGCTTTCCAATTTCCATAAACTAAAATTTCTATCTAAACATGGTTAAGTGGTAGAAAAGACTGCAAAGCTTTAACTTCGCCATGGTAAACAAGACGTAATAAATAAATAAAATAAATAAATCTACGAAAATATAGTCTAAAATATATACAGAACTTTCGGTCGTCGTAGGATAGGGAAAACCGGTTTCTTGTAAGCCCTATGATCGAGTTCTGGCAAATACAGCACCGTACAAAATCTCTGAGGTATTTCGCTGCTGTATGAATTTCAGAGTAAAAGCTCTGTTCTTACTACCATCGTTATCGTTGTCAAAATGTATAATGCCGATCTCTGTAGCTGAGTGGTTAGCGCAGCGCACTACAGCGCCGGAAGCTTAGGGTACCAGTTCTGCGCATAGAAAGAAGCGACGCTAAGTAACAAGAATGAAATTAACATGTGTACTATTTAGTCCCCACTTCCCTCCTCAACTACGCATTAAAGTAGGGAAGTTCATTAACAACGTTGTACCGCAAATTATGCTCTAAACTTACTGCCAGTCTGGACCCCATAAATATAGCCCAGTCAGTGATTTGAAGCCAACAATATAGAAAAATCCGATTATTCTTCCGCCATCTTGAAACGATTCGGTTGACTATTCAAATACAATACCAGACCAGTCATCTGAAGTACCTCTTCCCACATAAGATAATCAATTTTCACCTTGTTCATTCTGGTATACTTCCCTTACTGCACAAGTACTCTCATGCTCTGGTTACGTCCGTCCGTCTGTCCTTGACTACTATCGGATTAAAAATTGAAGATACTCCAGTTTGAACTCCAATTAAGACTTTTTTTTTCGAGTATGCCTTGTATATTTTATCGCCGTGAGAACGAAAAAAGGACCTTTTTTTTTGGTTTTGTAAACGATCGCTCTCTTTGATATTCTGTAAATCAAAAACGGGTCGTCCGATCGTTATGAAATTTTAGTACTGTGCAGGCAGAAAGGTTTTAAACGCAATTATTTAATTCCAGATTTTCAAAATTTGTGAAAAGCTGTTCTTAGCAATTTTGCGACACAATGTTTTCTTACAATTGGGCAGCCCTACAAATACAATATTGGTCTTGTTTGTAAGCTTTTTGCATCTGTTTTTAAAATGACGTATCATTGTCAATTCATATTTCGAAACAGATTTTATACAGATTTTTATTCAGCGGAGTAAAGCTGTACGCAGAACGTGACAACAATGCACACAGCGCTGTCGTTGAACCGTGGAAAATTCTAGTCTCACTTATCGCACAACACTTGAGCAACCTTGTGTTCTGACGTCACGAGAGAAAGCTATTTAATTTTAAGCTAAATGCCTACGTTGTTAGGTTAGGCTAGCTGTGCTTAGTTCTCTTAGCCTAAATAATAATTTTTCATTGTATTTATGCTAATGGAACCTAACCTAACAGGCCTAACCTAACCTCGTATGCATTTCTCGTCTGACGTCAGAACACAAGCTAGCAAAACTGTTGTGCGACAAGAAAGACTCGGAAAATTCGGGTTGCTCCAGCGAGACAATGCGTGCGGTGGGGTCCGAACTCTAGTATCTATAATTTTTAATCCGATAGTACCGTGCACCCAGTTCCTTGCGAGGCCGAGAGATCGAGATAAGTGTGGCGGGCGGCGTCAGCAGAGATGCCGACATTTTCGACCAGTAACGTCCCGCTTAAGTTTACCCTCGAAAGCGTTTTACTTCGCTCGGAATCGTTTGGAGGTTTTCGAATGTGCAACACTGTATCAAGAGTACGTTGCAGACTAAACCGTTAAAAGTCAATGGTTTTCGTGAACATTGTTTACAATCTGAAAGCTCCGAGCTTGAGTTATTCTTTCCTTCGCGACTCCAGGTGCCCTGAACAGAGATACGAATGGAGTGAGGAACAGACCTTGAACCAAGAGCGTGTTAATTTCGTACTGTGGGAAAGAGTGTGGTTTTTGGTTACTTGACGTGCTACTTCTTTGTGTAATTGCAGTGTGTGTATGTTGTGTGTAAGTGAGGAGATTGAAATGGCAGCCGCAAAGTTCATGTTAGAAGAAATAATTTTTATGTATGACACTTATATGAAAACAGACTCGTGTCGAGACGTGTGTAAGCAATTTGCACGGAAATTCCCTGGCGTTTCACCTCCAGGTAGAGAGATGGTTAGACGTCTTGTCCTTACATTACGAGAAACTGGATCGTTAAATTTTAGAACCCCTAAGCAAAAACTACGGATTGTAACTGAAGAAAAATCGACGAAATTACTATTTGTGGGGGACCTTAAAAAATAGAGTCTACCGAAATAAACCTCATAGTATCGAGGAACTAAAAGACAATACTATAAGGACAGAACTTGGAAGAATTACGGAAGAAGAACTTTTGCGTGTGAATCAAAATTTGATCAAACGATGCCAGGAATGTGTGAATGTAGGTGGACATCACTTTGAAGAACTCTTATAACACAGGTTAGTGCTCGTTTTGCAATATTAATATAAATATCTGCATGCTAAAGATATGTCCATAAAAATAAGCGGGACGTTACTGGCCGAAAATGTCGGCATCTCCGCTAGCGCCGCCCGCCACACTTCTCCCGATCTCTCGGCCTCGCAAGGAACTGGACGCACTGTAGTACCGTACTTGTAATGACAAATTTTGTTACTTATAGAGCTACGAAATACGTTGAGCTCTTTTTAATTCGAAGTTTGATAATTCGAAGTAGAAGTATATTCTCATAACCATCTTCAGTGACGTGTGTTTTGGTTAATTCGAAGTTGGATAATTCGAATTTGGATAATTCAAAGTTGGATAATTCGAGGTATTCTGTAATTCGAACAGAAGTTTATTCCCATTGAAACCATCTTCAGTGATGCATGTTTTGGTTAATTCGAATTTTGGATAGTTCGAATTTTGGATAGTTCGAATTGTTTTTGTATCGCCTTGGAGTTCGAATTAAATCGAGTATACTGTAGTAAGTAAAAAAAAAAAACAATGCAATCTCTCTGGTCGCGAGAGACAACAGTTGATTGAACCCACCCGTCGATTTCTCGAAAACTATATAGCAAAACATTTCTCAATTGAAAGCATAGCCAGTGCCAGTTTAAAGCGACAAGTTATTTCGATTTGCAGATCATCTGTATCTGACAGTGAAATAAATTAGGCTATATTTTTTAATGTTGCTCTATCTTCATAACCAGCAGAATCCGGTTCCATCTGGAAATATAAAAGTAAATAAACATTCAAAAGTAATGAAATGTAAGACTGTGGCTTCCAATGCATTACGTAATGATGCTTATGTGATCAGTCCTAGGGAATCAGTTTGCTATCCACGATAAGGATCAGAGAAGAAGACTTTTAAGTGAGAGGCTCAAAGTCAATTCATGTTGTTTTATTTTGCTATTGTTACAATATAGTCTGCTCATTTTTGTGCGGCCCCTATTCTATAACCTAGGATAGCCTAGTGGCAAATCCTCTCCATGGTTAGAACCAGTACTCAAAGTGAGTGAGTATGCAGGGGGATGGCACCCTCCCAGCTAGCAAAATTTTCGCAAGACATGGACCCTCAGTTGTATTATTGTCACCACGTTAAACCATAGAAGCATCCCCCAAGATAACCCCAACATTTCCCACTTTCCAAGCGCTGCGTAAAGCGAAGTGAGTAAATATGGTGTGAGAAATTTGATAAGTAATGCTTTTGCTTTCTGCACGATCTTTATGTATAGTTAAACCAATAATTTTTTTTGTTATTATTGAACTACTTGAAAGCCAAAATAGTAATAATTGTCTTGAGCCTACATAGTGTGAAAATATGACTAATGGGTATGATGTCTACAATACGGCAGGAATTGAATAGGAAACATGTGGTTTAGATATTTCAGTCTACTACTTTAATAAATACGTATAATAATAATAATTGAGCCCGGAAGTTTGGCAAAATGCCTCTTTTTATCTACTGCATATATTGATAAAATTTTTCCGGATATACGTTTCTTATGTTGTTTCGAATGTTTGAGAAGCCTTTTCATTTTGCCTATTTTGCCTATTTGGGACCTCACTGCCTATTTTTAATTATAATGCCTTTTTTTGCCTTTTTCAATGAAATTTGACAATTTTTTTTAAAAAAATGTGTATATAAATTATTTTTCTCCCAAAAAACGTTGTTGGCATTTATTTTTCTTCCGTTTATTATGTGAATAATTTTCGCCTTATTTAAGTAATATTGAACTCATGCATGTTTCAACATTGCTGAAGGAGAAAAGTGTGAGAAAAAAGTATTTCATGCTGAGTTAGGATATTGCCTTTCGGTTAACATTTCCTTATGCATGATTGACTGCTGAAGTGGACAGGTTGATTTCGAACACAAAGAAGATATTTCTGAAATCTCCCTCTCGAACCCGAAAATTTCAGGAAGTTGCGCCTGAGCTTAGTTTACCTCCGCAACCAGTCTTGACGAGATGGGAAACCTGGATATCAGCAGCTATATACTATTATGCTAACAACCTTGAAAAAATCAGTGAGGCGATCGATGCTCTTCCAGAAAATGAAGCAGTTTCAATTCGTGAAGTGAAAAAACTCCTGTGCTATTCAAGTTTATTTTTGCACATTATGGTGCATTTCCAGAGACAATTACAATTATAGCATCCATGAAAATCTTCGAGGAATCTATGCAGCAGATGATGGAAGTGCCAGGAGAAAAGGGGTGAGCTGTTGCGGAAAAGTGCAAACGGGTAGTGAGTGCAAATGATGACTTGAAACAATTGAAAACAATTTGTGATATTCTAAAAGGTGAAAATGCTGTTACCAAAATGAGTTCAGCTACATTAGCTTGTTTTATGTATGCTCCAATAACTTCTGTCGAAGTAGAAAGATCATTTTCTATTATGAAAAACATTCTCTCTGACAAGACGACTATCAATGAATGTTGAGAACTTAAAAAAAAAACACCTTGTAGTTATGTGCAATCAAGACGGAGAAAATTGAAATGGTCTTCCCAATGTAGATTTTAATATTTTGCCAGAAATTATAGATAAAAGTAAGCGACTTCCAAATGTGTCTTTTTTCAAAGTTTATTTTGCCTTTTTTTTCATTTTTAGTGCCTATTTTCCACATTATAAATGCCTTTTTGCCTGCCTATTTTAAAGAAAATAAATGCCTGAACTTCCGGGCTCTGATAATAATAGACCAATTATTGAGTAGGTTCGAGCTCCACGCGCCCATTAGTTTGCGCCGCTGTCTAGACATTGACGAATTCAATCCATGTGCAGACTCTAGAGAATATTCATTATTTTTTATTATTTTGAACCTAACAGCAATCTAGAGAATATTCTAGCATGAATTTTTTAACAAATGATTTTAAACAATTTGGAATAATGCATTGTTGGCTTGTAATAATAATGCTTGCGAGTTAAAGGTTTCCATAGAACATATGTACAAATGAACTATGAAAAATGAGATTTCAAATGCCTGGCTTTCGCAAATGGTTAGAAGCTATTTAGACCAGATGAAAGCCAATTTGACAGTAGGCTATTCAACCAACAAAAAAAAGAAAGGTACTAAGATACAATATATATATTTACATAATTTATAAATACTGTGAGCTTATCCAAAGTTAACAATTCTCAGTTGCACTGGTATCAGATTTTCAGTGATCAGTGGAATAGACTATCTTCATTATTAATATAAACTGATCTATAAGTGAGTAGACAAATAAATGAAGTGACGACTGTTTAAAATTGCGCATAATATACCTTATGAGAACTATGCGCGCGTGTTTTTGAACAATTCATGAATTAATGTAAATTAGTATATACTTTGCTATTTCATTTTTAAAACCTAAGTTTGTTATGAAAGTTAGGATTCACAGATAACAAGCTCGTTCATACACATTTTATCATAAAATATATTGTGCATCTGTCATTTTGTTGTTTTAATGAAAATGGAAGGGAGAGTTCGGTATACGGTAAGCTATTTCTGTGTAAAATACTGTTTATATTCTGTTATATTTAACAATCGAGAAGGTCTTTTACAATAACTTTTAAAAGTTTTTCTAATATTACTTTCAAAGGTCTGAAAATCTGTCAATGCAATTGTGTGGAAGGGCCTCCCCGATGGCGCAGTGGTAGCGTCGCCGCCTTTGTAATCAAGGGGTAATCGATACCCGGTGTAGGCACAAGTGGCTCGGATCCCACTTTAAACAGTAGGTCCAGTCCCGATTAGCCTTACTGTGTATAAAGTGGACTTAAAACACCAACTCAGCAATTGTGTGGAAAATTCATTGAACACTTTGTTGAGTATACTGTGGCTCTCTTATATCAATTATTTTAATAACTTTTCAATTTGAATCTGGTAATTCCGTCATGTTAATTTAAAATAGCACTGTTCAACCACCTTATGCAGATTTTCAAGTCTATGAATGAATTCGAAAGAAATTTGTGTCAGGGTACAAAATATAGTAAATATCACTATTGGAATGTCATCCTTCTTAGATTGCAGTGAAGAATAAATTAAACCCCTTGAATGTACCCTTTGTTTTGTTGCCTCTGAGCTTTGGAATGATATACCTATTAAATGTTTTGTTGGTTGGTTGGTATATGTGATGCAATTACAGTTAACATTATCCTTATGTTTATGCCTAAAATCAGATATGGTTTTGTTATTTTCTTATATATACGCACTATTTACATATATCCTGAAGATGTCCTTGTCCATTTTGCATAAGTTAAAGTTGTGAAACGACTTGAGGAGTCCAAAAAGAATACATTTATACTTCACAGATAAAGTCTCGCCACGCTTTGAAGACTTCGACAAGACAGCCTGAGGAAACACGGAAGTTCGTCTACGATTGGACTTCACCACGTCTCCTAAGCCAATGAAATTGGAGAAGAGAATCCAGGCGCCGGCACCTAGCAAGAGGAGTACTGTGCAAGCAGTAGGTGAGAATCCTTTGTCTCTATTTTTATACAGCAATGAGAATTTATACAAACCATAAAATTGTCATGTTAAACCTTATTAGCATTACCCCCAGCTAGCCCCAAGACTCTC
Organism: Lepisma saccharinum; assembly: GCF_977018435.1. NCBI lineage: Eukaryota > Metazoa > Arthropoda > Insecta > Zygentoma > Lepismatidae > Lepisma > Lepisma saccharinum. The sequence goes on along the minus strand of NC_139251.1, from coordinate 27,372,571 downwards.
AACTAGGTATTTTCACTTTAGCCTTGTTGGTACAATCTAATTTCACCTAGTCAAACCAGACGTGACTGTTTGATTGTATGATTCAGTTAGCGAAATGTACAGTTCCTGGTAATATTGCGACATTGAGTTGTTGCGGCAGATAAACATCTTAGAGTACATATCCAGACTTGCACTTGAGCGTAATAGATGCCTGTAGATTGAAGCAAGTGGTGACATTTCCTGCAGTATGTTTCGTTCTTAACAGTGTGGAAGGTAACTGGAGGCTACTCTGATGAGAAGCTTCCAGTTGTATTTAACTCTAGTTCTTAATAAATAACATTACAGCATGGATTATTTGTGTCTTACTTGTACGTTTCAGAGGCAACACGGTAACGCAGGGACAGGAGAGAAATGCTGTGCTTCGCAAGTGGACCCACCAGGAATGGTTGGTGAGTACATGAATTCATATTACCTATCCTTAAGTCGTTACAAACATCCCAAAATATCATTGCTTTGATGAAACGAGAGTCATTTAGAATACCTTCAATATAATTTGCACGTTCAATACATGTCCATATAATTTTCGGCTGGCAACTCATAAATACCTCGAACTTAACAATTAATTTCTTGCTACTTTTGATGTACAGTACCAAATTTAACCTCCGTAGCATCAAGATATTCTGGGACTTTGTGAAGTATGATGAATATGTCTGTGCTTGAAATTTGTGACCGTAATTCGCTATATCCCTGCATCGCCGCCCATTGGTCAATGGGATCAATCAGGACAGAGGGTGAAATCCTGTAGGACTACCGCTCGCCTTTAAGTTTTCCAATAATATTCTTTCCACATTTCAGATATAACATTTAATTTAATCATAAACTTGTTTATTTTTGTAATAATACGCAACGCATTCCAACTAATGGCCCTATGCACTAAAACAACAACAAACAGGACGTTCACATTACAGCTTGAGATGCATGTGCTATAAGTACTCCACTTACGATCCAACTTATGAGAGATGAGTTAGGATGTGTGGGTGAGCACAGCAACCGGAGAAGGGCACTTATCTGGGCTGTTGTCCACCTTCTCTGTACACGGGTCGATCTTCGGTACTGGGTGACTGTCCGGCTAGCTGGCATGAGGACGGGTCCTGCTTGGTTGATTATTCGGATTGGTTTATTTCACTTCCCTTTTTTGCTACTTTGGCTAATTGCGATGATGATATGATGAAGGAACACTCACAAAGAACTTGTGAGATCTCGACTAATAGCATGTCAGTGGGGTTAGTGAATGCATGGGGGGAGGAGGGAAGCAGCTGCAGCTACCATCCGCTTGCAGCGTTGCCCACTACTCTGCTTCGCGCACTCGCTTTCTCCCATTCGCAATTACCATTATGTTACCTTGCTCTGCAGTTTCCCGAGACACAGTGTGTACAGTGGAATGCCAAAGTATTACTTAGCAAATTGTCAATGACTATTTTTCAGGGACTGGATTGATTGATTGATTGATTGATTTGCTTTATTTTATTTCGCTTTTTGTGCCACCTTTGGCTAATTTGCGAAGATGGGGTTGAATGATGATATAATGAAATTCATTAATGGACACTCACAAACATCCATGCCCAGGCCAGGATTGGAACCAGTCGTAGCGCGATGTGCTAACCACTCCGCCACATGGGCCGGTTGGATTTGTACGTATGCTGGTACAGGGCTTTCAGCAGTTTCTTTGGCGTTTTGTTTCAATTCTCTCAAGGCCTTCATTGCATAAAGCAAAAAGCATAAATATGGTGGGCAATTTGCTTCGTAATACTTATTGCAATCACAATTATAATAAGTATATACTTATTGAGATCACAGTACTTGTAATCTCGTGCGGTCTGCTCGAGAAAGGTTGTTTACACGTTTCATACGTGATGTCTGGAGTGGGTAAGTATTGGGATTGTTCCGGTTAAGGCCGGTAACTATAGGCTTTGTTGCATGATAAATTTAGAACATCCTCGCTTTAAGGAGATTCGTCATATCCAATGAAGACTTCACTGTTTTGTTCCATTATTTGTTGTTATATGTTTTTATTTGTTAATAATATTACTATATGTAGTAGGGCTGAGCCGATACCACTTTCAAACCGATAGCAATATTCTAACCGATACCCACCAACACCTATACCGATTCTTAAAAATTGTAATAAAAGCTGTTCAAAATATAGATTAATATTAGTGTGTGAAAATTCCACTCCAATTATAAGTAAAACGTCACCAGTTTTGCTTTAAAATCATTAAAAATTACATCAAAATATTATAATACCTTTTATGTAAATACAAAGTACACTTTTACATTAATATTGCTACGAAATCAATGGAAATGTCAAACTTTACACAACTTTCGGGATAATTTGACTTACAAACAAAATGAATAAATACGGAAATTATTACTGTTTTTAATTGTATTAAGGTTTAGATGTTTGTGAATGCATATAATTTGTACATTTCACCAATAAATGTTACTAGCATCTGCAGCCTACATGCTTCACAGACAAATGAAGTCAAAATTTGCTACATTTTTTAAAGTATCACACACGTAACACATTTTTGTTAATGTTTTTCATTCATTCAGCCTATGCCATCATACTCGAAGTTTTTAATTTGTTATCAGGCACGACAAAGTACGTCATAATTCTATTAAACCCGTTCAAATTTTGTGTGTAAAATGTCACACGCGTAACGCTGGAATGGCCCTATTTGATTCGATTTAATTCAATGGTCTTTATTCTTGTGCAAGGTTCGGCAAATACTCATCTATCACCTAACCTGATAATATCGATACTTCTGGTATCGGCTGATATCGATACATCGGTATCGGCTTAGTCCTAATAAGAAGACATACATTATGTACCAAAGACAATAATAAAATACTTGTAAGACTTCACATATTTATTTTATTTCGTTAATGATCATTGCTCGTTTGTAATATGTTAGTAAAAAAATTTCCAGCTGCACGTAAGTGTAAAATGTAAAAGTAACTTATCTGTCCCTGAATTACTTTTCAAAATGAGTAAATGTAACTCAGTTACTGTTTGAAGCAAGTGACTGGAGCTGTAAGTCAGTTTACTTTTAAGAAGTAACTTTCCGAACAGTGATTTTTCTGGAAGTGGCACAAGCAGCAATCATGCAGATCAATCGCACAGCTTCGAGAGACTCCTATGAAATGCATTATCAAGAACCTAACCTAAAATACAGGGTGCACAAAAAGTTATCTCACCATTTCAATAAATCATTTCCTTGCCTCTTGCAAAATGTTCTGCCATCCTGAAAGTACCCCCTCCCTTGTGAGCTTTGTCTGCATGGTTGATGCTTGAAATGTCGTTGCACCCTAATGGTTAACTTTGACTACGGCATTAGCGAAATGGTTTCGTAAGATAGACAGGAAGTCTATCCTCGTCCATGCAACTCGAGAACTCCCCCATCTCTGGGAGTTCTTCTGTAAGCAGTGGCGGTGATTTGGTGCCAAAACTGTGTTTGAGGGCAAGGGCAGTTTACTTTCTCTTGGTAGGCAAGGTTTTCATTAAGAGGCCATAGTGCGGGGGGAAAATAAGTGAGGGAACTGCCCACACGCACCCCCTAATCACCGCCGTTGTCTATTAGTTAACTGTTAAGTCTACGTTGTATTTTAAATCATCTCCCAAGAGGTCTAAGTGTATATTATTTTCTTTCAGGTTCCAATAATAAAAAAAGGGGAATAAAGCATAATTAACAAACAGATCACTGCCTTGCACCAAAAAATCCCCCCTCAGAAAGCCTACTTAAGGCCACGAGAAAAACTGGGGTCCATTTTCCAAGGATCGCTTCAGCCTTAGGGGTAAAGGGGAGGGCAGGGGAGGGTTACAGAGGGGGGAGAACCAGCGCTGCGGAGGGGTGAATGGTCAGTGGGGGTTGTAACCAAGCCGGGAGGGACGTAGGCACCAGCGGCTGCTGAGGAAGCACTCGTTGGTGAAAACTCCATACTTCCACCCTTTAACGAGCCCCGTTTGCATGAACCTTTCGGGGCTCCTGCACGCCATCCAGGTGGTATCCGGGTCTCCTCTGTTGGCGTTCGTGAGAGGCGGGGGAGGCCGCTCCCTGTACCCTGTTAGTTGCGTTAGGGGAAGGGTTGCAGGGGATGTAGTGGTTGCATGGAAACTCGCTTGACTCTCTCATCTACACTCCACACTGCTCGGTCCTCTGTCGTCTGGAAGCAGTTCGATCTCCTTTCCATTTCTCCAGCGGTTCCAGCGATTCCTCCAGTGACTCGTGGTGTCACAGTCAGAAGAGACAGTTGAGAGTAGGAAACACTATCCACATTCTATTTTGGTTACGTTATTTTCTGTCTCTATTCTACCTGTCTAGGTCAGCCTTTGAGAGATCGCGGCCCGGTAAATTCTTTCTTGAAAAGTTATGTCCCAATTCCAAAAAAGAATACTTGTAAATACTTTCTATTTGTTAAACCATTATATATTAATTAATGTATACTCTTGAAATTAAATATTAATAAATAAATTATGGCATAATCATAAAGAATAATAGTTCGATTACTGTATATAAAGTGAGAGTTTAAAGAGTGCAAGCCGTTCCCATTGTTTACTAAACATTTTACACTAATTGTACAATCAAATAAACAACATTACTATATTAGTCAATACATTATATGGATTGAAATCATGTTCTAAAAATGAAAACTTAACTTAAATATACTAAAAATAATATTGTTAAGTTTAATGTAATTAACTTATATTAAGCAAATATTTACATCCAAATTGTTAAGAGGAAATGTTAATTGTTCATAATTTAATAGTAATTATTAACAACTATAAATATGTAATAATAATAAAAATAATAAAATTATAGCTATTATATTGTACTGTCATTGGGCTGCTGTAACTTGAACCCTAAGTTGACGAATATAAACCTCTAGCGATCCGGCGGTTGAGAACCACTAGTCTTGGTTAATCGCAACAACAAGGACGAATGACGACGCAAACTATGAGACAATCACATTCTTGCCCTTACCCAGGACTCGAACCTAAGACACCTGGCTTCGCATCGCGTTATTCTTGTCATTCCACACACAGAACATACAATAAATTAATTCACTCGGCATTTTCTAACATACGCTGGAGAAAGGTTATCGGGGTAAAATTAATACCTTTCTTAATTTATTTGGACGGGATATGGGGAAGGTGCCAGCGACCCCTGTTCGATTTCCGGTCGGAGAACAATTGGTGAGCTTCTTGAAGAGATTATGTAGCGGGCTTAGATCTCGAAAGCCAGAAAACAGCGGCGATGGGACTCGATACGCTGACCACTTGTCACCCAATGAAAACCCGCCTGACAGGCCTTGGCTCTCAAGGGCTGTTCCGCCACGGAGTATAGTTGTAGTTGCTTCAACAAGCCTGTGTACACTTCGGAACAACAGTCTACATACGAACACACAAACCTCCATTCATACGCTTCTAGTCTTCTAACCACAGTTGAGTAATCAATGTATTTTAAATATCACCAACAGGCTCAAAGTCTATTAATATTCTTTCTATGAACAATAGTCTACTCTTAGATCTCAAACTCTTCAGACAATCCAATTTTCTCTCCTAGTTATAGGCGTTGTATACACAGCCGTTCATCTTACGTAGCGAAGATAGTTGTAACAATACTTCTGAACTATATCTCTAAATTACTCATTGTCATAACTTTCCAAAATAGCGCAGTTAACAATCTAAAGGCTTCCTCATACAACAATGTTTTTACAAAACTTCTGAATACATTTCAAGCTATTATTAATCTCCATCCACGTACATAAGATATCATTCAGTGTGTTGAATGTTTCTTCTCAAGAAGGTTTTGAATGATACACACACAGATGTTTACGGTCAGTTTACACTGGGGAAGAGCATATTATCGTTTACAGAACCACCTAGTTGTGAATTCTATCTGGGAATACTTTTGAAAGGACAAGGAGCGAATTTGTTTAGTTTTTCACCTTTTTATGTTAATTGCGACGATGAAGATGAATGATGATGATATGAAACTAATGAACACAAAGTAACACCCATGTCCGTATCTGCACTAGAACACGGAATATTTATTTATTTATTTATTTATTTAGGAACGCAACAAGAAGATACCCAGTTACACCGTTCTGTAAACAAAGCGTGACAATGTAATTAACACAGGCTGAGTACAGTTGTAATCTCATGCACGGGATCTTAACGAAATTAAATATGCTTTCTGTAATCACAACTTGGTTTACACTTCCATAAATATTCTTATTAAATCTCGAACTGTACTCATTCATAATAATTATAATAAACTTGACAAGATAGAATCAAAGAATACATTCAACAATAAAATTTCTGAGTTAGAAATAACAAGTTCAAGGATAAACATTTTTTAATACTCATATATTCTTTTAGGTTCATATAAAATATGTCGATGTTTGGTGGGAAGATTCAGCGTTCCTCACTCAAATAGCTTGGCTACCGGGTTTGTGTATTTTGTTTTTTTTTCTATTTACCTCTCTCGTTAATCACGACGATGAGGATGAATGGAAACTTGATGAAATAGACGGGGAACAAACTCAACGTCCTTGCCTTACACAGGATCCGAACCTAGGACTTAGACATCCAAAAGCAACTGGCTACTGAATGTGACACACCACGAGCCACTGGACCACACATTTTCTTATGTCCCTTTTCTTTCATGCTTTCTTAGTTTGCTTGGCTATTTCATTTAATGGAGTTTCACTCTTTGGTCATGGTTTGTACAATGCGAGCGTGTGTGTTTGGCCCGCTTCAGACGAAAACATTTTCCATGGCATCTTTCTTAACATTTCTGCTGTGATCGAAATTACACTGTGTAAAGTGAAGATATAGCATTCTGATACCATAGGATATATCGTTGCATATTTCACAGATAGAATCGGTTTTAATTTACTTAGTATCTCGCGTAGCATAACCAATCAGAAGTGAGCTCTACGTCACAAGTGTAGCTAATGGCGGCCGAAGTACGATGTAAACAATGTATCACTTCACATAAAAATAACTATTCAACCCAGAGGAAGAACCTATTTATACGAAAAGGTTTTTGGCACAAATCAATGGCGTTGCTTAAATACAGAACTTCACTAGTTATAATACGGAAGCGTTCGATGCCCGGTGGAGGCACATAGTGGTTCGGATCGATCGCACTTTAAACTGTAGGTCCAGTCCCGATTAGCCTTACTGTGCATAAAGTGGACTTAAAACACCAACTCAATCAATCAATCAATCAACACCTACGGAAGAATTCGTCAGTTGTTTCAATTTAAACACGGGGCACTGCCCCATGGACAGATATATAGGTCCATATATACGAGGTTAGGTGGTTGTTTCTTGATATTACAAAAAAGGTAAAGAGCTTCAGTTTGTTTACACGATATCTCAGGAACTGAATAACGATTTCCTCTCTTAAATTTCATATCTTCCCCTTTAAATTTGTTAATGAAATGAAAGCCGCGCTGTATACATTATCTCATGTTTACTCTACCCTTCGCATCTAAATGCTAACCAGAATTTTACATGAAATGCTTCCGTATAAAGTACTTTCTGTTGTAAAAATGCTATTTACGTATCATTTATATGAGCAAAGATGTTATGCTAACCGCGACGATATGATGAAGTGAAGTTTAATAGGGTACACATAACGGAACATCTATGCTTATCCAGGATTCGAAACTAGAACCCCTTGATTCTTGAGATAGATGCTAACAGCTTCGTCACAGAGACCTACTAACAACAGATTAAGAGATTGAAGCATTTTCTTCTGTGTGCCTCGATGTCATTTAAGTGTAAGGTAAATTTATTTTATTTGTTAATTTATCCACCAGAATCACCTGCATGTCATTTCTTCCATCCGTTGTCCTTTTGCTCACGATCTTCCTTCGGCCCTTCCTCCATTTATCACTGTTCCTCTCCACGCTCTCTTTCACCTTGGTCTTTCCTGTCACTCTTCTCCTCCCTAAATGTTACATCTCCTTCTTGAGCTGGAATTTCCTTATTTTATCTCTAGATCTCTAGATTAATTGAAAAAAAGGACGGATGATCACTTAATGAAATATCCGTGTCATAACCTAGGCCTTTAGCTACCAGACATGATACGTAACCACTCTGCCACCACGGGTGGCATTCCCTTGTCTTAATAAACCCTTGGAAAGGGAGATCGGGCTGCCTCTGTGTTTCTTCTTTGCCTCTTGTTGCCATGCTTACAGTCTTCCTCTACATTACTTTCTTGGTGCGATGTCCATGTTTCAGATGCAACAGGTCTTTAACTTGTACTGAAGCCATTCTTCATTATGACGTCACACCTTCCACAATCAATTCCCACCATTATCAACACTTAGAATATGTGTTATACGATTAGCAACTTGTTGTACCTCAATTGAAATACATCTAGGTCACAGTCGAACAAATTACTATTAACTTTAAGCATTACTATACGTATCTACCGTAAACGTGGACATCATTTACATGCTGTAAGAAAATTGGCAACGTTAGAATGTCAACTTGTATCTAGCTTGGTAAATAATCTATAGGTATAGATATCGGAAGGTTTACTACACAGCAACTTGTAGGGGAAATGCGCAGCTATGCAACAAGGAATATAGTAAGAGAAGTGAAATCTCGAAGGATAGCTTGGTTAGGCCATATTGAACGAATGGAGGAAACTTTAACAGTTAATAACAAAATGGAAACCATTTTCAACTAGATTAAGAGGAAGACCAAAAAAGAAATGGGAAGCTGATATAGAGTAAGATGTTGAGGAGAATGAAAGTTAGCAATTGGAGACAACAAGCCAAAGTTAGAAAGCAGTGGCACAATATTGTTGAGCTGGCCAAAACTCACAGAGAGTTAGTTGTAGCGCCGTATAAAGAAGAAAGAAGCAACATGTTGAATTAGATTTGAATTAGGTTGAATTAAGATAGAGAGCGACATGAAACTTACTTAGGTTGAAAAATAATTATAATTATATGTATGTAAAATATATAAAGTATGTTCAAAACATACTTTGAAATGACGCAGCTGTGCAACAGGCAGGGTTAGGTAAAGAAATAAGGTTTAAAGAAATAGGGAAACGTGAATCTTACTTAGGTGCGCACTGCACAAGGACAGCAAATGTAGCTAAACTGTGCTTCATCTGATGAAATTCCTAGGGTGTTAGAGTTAAGAGAAGATCCGTAAATAGAAACACGGAAACAGAATGCGCGAAGAGAGAAATACAGAATTATTAGAATAATTAAGGTTTCGGCTCAATTAGTAATAGCCTAGTTCAGAATGCGCCAAGAGAGAAATATAGAAATCATTAGAATAATTAAGGTTTCGGTTACGGGATTAGCACTTGCTACAAGAGAAATACGTCAATTAGTTGAGTATTTTACAGCTAATGAGAAGTATTGAATTGGTTCGTAGGAAATGACAGTGATATCGAAGGCACTGGATAGTTAGGATATCTTTAGATGAGTTGCTGTTAGGTTGGGTGCATAGTTTGCCGTGTGTTTTAAGTAGCTATTTGCATTGCATCCATTCTGTGCGCACTACTCACTCACCATTATCATTACGAGGTTTTAAATTTCTCTTTTTTGCATTCTTTCTTGTCATCATGAGGCTGTGGCATGGACGCTTACAGGGTTTCCAACTCTTTGGTTACACGCGACAAGAAAAATGAAAGGACATATACTCTAGGATATCCAAAGCAAGCTAATGGTGAAAAGAAAAAATGTTCGTGACCATTGATTTTGCTTTCAGGCAAGAAAGCTTCCGCTACGTTTGAACATGGTGTGTTACTTTGTTCATCATAAGAACTCACGAGTGTCCGCAGGGAGCGTCAAGTTAGGGGTCCTTTGCCCCTCACCCATTGGAATAAGGAAGAAATGTCTACAACCCCTTCGTCCGTTCCTTTTACTTGTAACTTTCCCCCCCTTTATTTCCTTGTATCCTCCTAGAGTTTGACTTTTTCTCGGTTTTAGTACATACTCCTGCGTGTATACTTCCTCTCTGGTTGACTAGTTGACTATTTATTTTTGTGTTCTTCCTCCCATTTTCTGTCGGTTCTTTTATTCTGTCTCTGTTTCGACCTTATGCCCTTTCCTTTCTCCCTCCCTCTCTGCCTAAATGTATAGTTTCTTTCTTTCTTTTCTCTCTTCTCTCTCGTCTTTCTTCCTCTCTCTCTCTCTCTCTCTCTCTTGTCTTTCTCTCTCTATTTCACATTCTTATTTCTTTTTCTTCTCTCTCTCTCTCTCTTGTCTTTTCTCTCATTATTTTTACGTTCTCAATTCTTTCTTTTCTGTTTCCTTCTCTCTCTCTTGTATTTCTTTCCCTCTCTCTATTTCACATTCTTATTTCCTTTTCTTCTATCTCTCTATTTCACTTTCTTATTTCTTTTTCTTCTCTCTCTCTCTTACCTTTCTCTCTCTATTTCACATTCTTATTTCTTTTTCTTATCTCTCTCTCTTGCCTTTCTTTCTCTCTCTGTATTTCACATTCTTATTTCCTTTTCGTCTCTCTCTTTCACTTCCTTCCTCTCATTCTCTACCGCTTCATTTATCTTTTTCTTCTGATGGCACGTAAACACGATGTTAATACAGTATATCTAACTTCAGGATACAGTTTTTCGATTATGACGCCTCTTGAAATATTTTCTGCAGGCGCTCTACTCAAAATATTGTGAAATGTTCATGAAATATTGTACACGTAAATTCACTCATTCGCTCGCAAAGAACACCCATACACAGGCTAGGATTCGAACCCAGGACCCCTGGAGTCACAGCGTGCAGTGATAACCACGCAGATGGTAAAAGGGGACGGATGATTATAACATGAAATCTGTTTCAAACCCAGGACTTTTGCATGCTAATAATGTCCGCCCAAAGTCTACTTAGGCATCCCCTTCCTGTAGGCGTCCATGGCCTCCCGTCTTGACAGTCTCCAGCATCTCTTCTTCGTTAGGAATAGCATTGACACCAAGAGACAAGTGGGAATGGCGAAGAGGCTGGGTCCAAACATGCTGTTACAATAAAACTATCTCCACACACCAGAGAGTTTCTGTGCTACCGCTATTTCTGAGGTAGCATGTGGTTTTTTAAGCTTACTTTAGTGAGTAAGGGGTCTCCGGCTGCTTAGAGGCGGCTGGAGATCCCATAGCTACTAAGGGTGGTCTCCGGCTGCTGTATGGCAGCTAGAGCCACCAAATAGAGTAAAGGGGGTCTCCGGCTGCTTAGAGGTGGCTGGAGACCCCATAGCTACTAAGGGTGGTCTCCGGCTGCTGTATGGCAGCTAGAGCCACCACGTAAAGTGTAAGGGGGTCTCCGGCTGCCTAGAGGCGGCTGGAGCACATAGTAGTTCATCCTCCAAATCCCCTCTTAGTTCCTGGTAGATCGTAATTTATATGTTTTTGGTGTGTTAGTGTGTGTGCGAGTGTGTGTGTACATATGCGTATTTGTGTGTGTGTGTGTGTGTGGGCCTCTTCTGTCCCTTTCGTCGTTCACTACGGCGATTCGGATACATTGCGCCTTTAACGCCGGCGCCCAGGAATCCTTGGGGGCTCATTCCTACGGGGAGGGGGGATACGGAGGGAAGGAGGGCGGAAGGCATGGAGGTACCCCTCGTCCCCCTCTGACCTGGGCTCCTCCATTGTCCAGGATCTTCTCCGCAGTGGTGGTTTTCCCCCTAGGGGAGATTGGGGGGCTCAAAGGGGTCTCAGGGGTCCTCAAAGGGGCCAAGGAGAACCCTGAAAGGGCCCCGGGGGACTAAAGGGCCAAGTTGGGCCTTAAAGGGCCCAGGAGGCACTTAGGTCCTGAGGGAGGGAGGCTCAAGGAGCCTGGGATAGAACATGTAAGGCTGAGAAATCAGAGAGTGGAACTCCAGTTCCGCGGGAGCATGAAAAAAAAAAAAAGAAAGAAAGAAAAAAACCGTGCAAGGGCAGAGATCTGCGCCAAATTATGCAGCTATCCAGGAACAAGGAGTGCAGCGTACACAAGTAAGTTTTGTAGTTTTTGTGTGATGTAGTATGAATGTAAAATGTGAATCGTTTAAAAATTAGTCAAACAGTTTTAAGACAGAGTCTCTCCAAATTGGCAGTTTTATAAATACATTATTATGCCTAATATTTATGAACACTCAAATGTTCTGTGTGATCACAAATTTTAACAAGCTCCATGACTTTTTTTATGAAATTTGCTTTAAATTAATTTTATGTTCATAATAGGCTAATCGGAACTGGACCTAGAGTTTAAATTTGGATCCGAACCTCTGTGAAATATGCCTCCAAACGGTATCGAACCCGAGAGATCTTGAGAGAATAGGCTTTTGATTGCTTTGTTTATTTAGTTTACTCTGCATATCTGATCAATGGGAGGAAATTTCATAATGTTATAGCTACAATAACTACCCATTTCAACCTTGGACCTTATTTTTGTAAAATAGTACTCTAATCTCTAAAATGGAAGCCAGATTGGTACCTGTTTGTTTGTGGTAATATATATTATTTACACTAAGCAGTGCAAGTGTACCCAGTGTGCGAATTAACGGGGGATTTCCCGGCGGGACCCTCTCCCCCACAAACACACAATTTTTTATCCCCTGCAGAAGAAACGTTTTTCAATCCCTGCCAAGGATGCTTTTATCCCCGCCAAAGAAAATGGAATTAAAAGCATAGTTCACCATTTTTTAACTATGAAACAAACACCACTGACAAGTCATTGGGGAAAACAGTTCATTAACCTTTAAGACAATTCCGCCCTACTTCGCGACAGAAGTTCTATTTTAAAATAGCTCATTGTTTATTTGCTTATTGTCGGATGCAGAGGTTTTTCAAAATGCTACTAGAGTAACTCCGATGCTCTGTCCATTGTCAAATTAGCTACGCAAGCCCAGCGCCATGGCATGAGCAGCTGATTTCGCCAGCTGTATTCGTTGGAGGTTCGTAGAACACATTTCTCGCCACACGCCGTCATTGAGTTGAACACGCAATAGATATTTGGCCAAGTTTTTTGGGTGTTACGCGTTGAATAGCTCTTCTTGTGTATGGGTTTTCTTAAATGTAAGCGTACTGAGGCTTTCTAAATTACATCCAAGTGTTATGACGAGATTTAATGTTCTAGGTACTAGGAACTGGAAGGCAATAGTAGTTTGCTAACCGGAAAGATATACAATTTTGCATATTTGAACCCACCCGGAAATGAAATCACAAATACGACATTGAGTGGACATCCCTCCCCAAGCAAACAGCTTAATTCTCACACTGAGTGTAGCTTAGAATTGATTCTCTGTGAGGTGAAGTGCCGGACTGAAATTCGCCCGTCCCAACTTTAACTTCCGGATCCGCCACTGACTTAAAGCGGCCATGTTGAATGTTGATTAAGAATTCAAAAACAGACTCCCGTTTCAGTTATTATGTAGGATAACATTAGTTTACAAATATATATTTATTTTATGTGCATCAGCTAAAACTCCGAAATGAAATTCCATCTTGCAGGAACCAAATGTCAGCTTCTGTAAATGAGCAATGCAAGCAGAATATGGTTCCAGCCATGTAATTTCGCTAAAAATCCAAAAGTTTCTTGTATAGCTTATACATTTAGACTAGAAGCCCATATAAGTGATTAGAGTGTATTTCTTTCAGCTTGCATTTGTCAGTAAAGCATGCGTCGAAATTTTGTTTCCAGTCAAGAAAGATATGTCCTGCAAGAAGAAAGAGTCACTCGCCTCAAATTCGCCTCAACTGATCCCAGGTGCAACTGTAGAAGTCGCGGCAATAAAACCGTTTATGTTTACAAACAATTTATGTTTTATTTCCAATATTTATTACTTTAGTGTTATTGTAGGGTGAGAAGGAGTATGTGTATAAAGATATATTTATCGAACACTTATACGATGTGCAGATTAGAATGTAGGTATGAAGTATTTTCTCGTAACATGAGTTTTCATATAACTTCCAACTTAAACTCTCTACATTAATCACGACGATGAGGATGAATGGATTTTGATGAAATAGACGGGCAACAAACTGAACGTTCTTGCCTTACACAGGATCCGAACCTAGGACTTAGACATCCAAAAGCAGCTGGCTACCGAATGTGACACACCACGAGCCACTGGACCACACATTTTCTTATGTCCCTTTTTATCATACCTTCTTAGTTTGCTTAGCTATTTCATTTAATGGAGTTCTCTCTTTGGTCATGGTGTGTACATTGTGTGCGTGTGTGTTAGGCTCTCTTTAGACGAAAGCATTTCCATGGCATCTTCCTGCTGTGATCGAAATTATACTGTGTAAAGTGAAGAAATCTTATAGCATTCTGATACCATAGCAGATTTCGTTGCATATTTCACAGATAGAATCAGGTCTAATTTACTTTGTATCTCGCGTAGCATAACCAATCAAAAGTGAACTCTACGTCACAAGTGCAGATGTCATGGCGACCGAGTACGGTGTAAACAATGTATCACTTCACATAAAAATAATTGTTCAACCCGACAGGAAGAAACGTTTTCTACGAAAAGGTTTTTGCTGCAAATGAATGGCGCTGCTCACATTATACGTTGTAGTACTTTACCAATGCACATATGGGAACACAGAAATATCTCAATATATATGTAGGTCCATATATACGAGGTTAGGTGTTAGAAAAAAGAAAGGGTAAAGAACTTCAGTTTGTTTACACGATATCCCCTTCCCCTTTAAGTTTGTTAATTAAATGAAAGCCCTGTAACTTGATATGACTTTCGTTCTGTACATATTATCTTATCCACGCTTCGCATCTCAATCACAAATGCTTACTGTACAAATGAAATGCTTCTGTGAAAAGTACTGTCTGCTGTAAAAATTGCTATTTAAATATCATTTATACCAGCAAAGGTACCAAATGAAATGCTATATTGTCATTCTAATGCTCTCGTTTCTTGTTTTGAACTTTTTCGTTGCTGTTGTACCTCTGTATGCTAACCGCGACGATAAAAGGAAACATGTAGGCTTATCTAGGATTCGAAACAAGAACCCCTTGCTTCTTGAGATGCTAAGCGTTTCGTCTCACAGACCTATTGGGGATTATTTTATTTCTTAATTTGTCCACCAGAATCACCCTTAGGCCTATGACATTTCTTCCATCCGTTGTCCTTAGGGACGTGAAGTTTTCGTTTTAATGATTACACCGAGAAGTTGAGGAAAGCATAATAAAGTGTTTAAAATGTATTTGGGTAGCTAGAGGAGGCAAGTTTTTGGTGTTTCGGAATCGCGAAATAACGCGAATTATGCCATTTTTTCAGAATAAACCCGAATTTTACACTTTAACGCGAAATATGGAATATGAACTGAGGATAACATTTCTTCTGTTCAAAAGGAACTACCTAAACCGTTATTCTAGTCTAGCTGGTGATGGTTCAACTCAAAAGAGATTGTCACGCTTCATTTATTGCAGTTTGGGACAGACAAGACTGACAGTGCTTAACCTCGTTCCGAAATATAATTCACTCAGGAGGAAGGGGGATTTTCTCAGAAGCGAGATTTCATAGGAACGGGAAAATTTTCAGGGAGAAGCACCTGTTTTGTTGGAAGGGGGAGGGCGTGTATGGGTATGTACACATGGTAACGTCATTGCCTTGTAATCAAGGGATCCCGGGTTCCATTCCCGGTGGAGGCACATGGCACACTGGTTCGGTTCCCACTTTAGAATGTAGGTCCAGTCCCGATTAGCCTTTCTGTGCATAAAGTGGACTTAAAACAAGAAAATCAATCAACAGAACTGTATTTTGAGGTTGCAGAAGGATTTTTGGCATTGCTAGGGAAATATGATGCGTATGATTGTGTTAATACATTTGGGTGTTATCATTCAACAAATACATTTCATATTTATTGGCTGATGAGATGAAATAGTTTTCCAAATGGAAGAAATTGGTCATTTCTCACAAAGGTAAGCCATAATAATTTTTTGTCATTAGAACTAAAATTTCTCTCAATTTTCCAGAACTAAAACAATGTGAGAACCTTAAGCATAAAAGGAACAGTAAAAATACATTTAAAAATAACACAGATTTTAAATTGATAACACCGAATTTTGCCCTAAACCGCGAAAAACAACACTGAATTGCAGTAAAAAATAACATCCAAATTTAGAGGGGGGGGGGACGAAAACTTCACGTCCAGTATACGAACCTTCGGCCCACCGTGGTTGTATTTTCTTCTGCGGCGTTTTTAGACATCTCTAGATTAATTGCACCGACGAGGATGGATGGATCACTTAACGAAATATCCACACCTTATACAGATTTCGAACCTAGGCCTTTAGCTTCCAGGCATGCTATGTAACTACTCTGTCACCATGGGTGGCATTCACTATTCTTAATAAATCCTTGGAAAGTGAGATCGGGCTGCCTCTCTGCAGAGACCTGCACAAGACCTGGAGCAGACCCGTTCGCGAGACATCGCTCCTGAAATGCCATGCAACCTGCGGAACACCCTCGCTTGAGCAGCTTGTCTGACCACCTGCCCAGATCGTTCCTGGCAGGCATTGTAGACCCGCCGGGTACCCGCAGTCTTACGATACCTAGCAGGTCTCAGTTCGTTCTTTCCATCAACTGCAGACCCCTCCCTCTGCATGACGTAGTTGCTTCGAGTAGAAACTGCACCGGGCCCACACCGTTCTGCGGTGTTGCCAACTGTAATAGATTTTCACTACTTAAAAAAGGGAACTCAAAGCTTCGTAAGCCACATCACCAATGAAATGAGATTTACGAATGTTGCTAACCCCCTCCCCCCCCACACACACACATTGAAATAGGTTTTCCGTGGCACAAGATCCATAAGTATTTGTCGTAAACAACCAATATACGTATATATAGTGATATAGGGCAGGACTGAAACATGTCACGTTCGACGCTGAGGTCGCGAGTCAAACAACACACTGTTCTACTGCGAACACCAGGGCCGTAGCCAGCCAGGGGCATTGCCGTTACCCTCGTTTGGGGGGGGGGGGGCAAGTACTTGGATAAACGTGCCAACAACAACAATCACAATAATAGTAATAAAGTTGCATGAAAGGCATTATTATCCTCATAAATCACGCAAAAAGGGGGTAGAAGTCGGTTCTCACGCATTTGTGTTGAAACAGAGGATTAGAAATATTTTTTTTCAACACGTCAATTTCACATTAACTAATAATGGAAAACAAGCACACAAACTGTTTTTGGAAGAAAGAAAGTGCATGATAAATGCATTCCGAATGTACATACATATGGCATGTAAAATTTCCATCTACAATATTTTCTTTTCACATGGAGCGACGTATTACATAATCAATTCATCCAACTCGTAACAAACCAACATTAATAGCAAATAATATCACGGGCCGCCATAGCATTCTCTGTTTTAAAACTTTTCTCACTTAGATCGTTCGGCGCTCAGGGCCGACTCCCGCTACCCCTTTGCTACGGGATTGAACTTGATGAGACTGTATAATATTTTATAATATATTTCTACTTTCATAAAATTTGAAATCAAGGGGTTGCAATTACCCCTCCATTCCCCCTCTGCAGGTGCCCTTGGCCGTCTGGAATGAAAATGCAAGAAAAATATGAAAATTAATTCCATCTTGAGTACCCTTTAGGAATCAGGGAAAAATGCGCCCGGGAAAAATGCGCTCTCGCAATAAAAGTGGGAAAAATGCGCCCTCCCAAGAGTAACCACATTAGAAAGTGGGAAAAATGCGCCCAGCACACAATTAAGCGAGTGGCAGCTAAGAACCGAGCAACAGAAGGTGACGAATCTATGTCTAAGCTCTACCAGAAAGAAATGGGTCCCTTGTTTAATCAAGGATTCGACCTCTTGGCGGAAGTTCCTGTGTACTCCAGCCTCAAACGCAGCATGAACTATGTGAGGAGGCAGGCACAAGGAGATCGTCGAGACCGAATTCCAGAGAGAACATCGTTTTATCTGAAGAAGACCTGAAAATGGGCGACAGTTCAAGTTTCCTTTTGGTAGATGAAGGAGACGAGCAGAGAATCCTTGTTTTTTGTAGCTCCAAAGGCAGGGAAATACTACAGAATCACAATCAGTTCTTCATGGACGGGATTTTCAAATCGCGTAGCAAGCAGTTCACCCAGCTCTATACAATCCACGCAGACCTTGGCAGTACAGATAACGAGACGAACATCGCTCCAGTAGTATTCGCCTTTCTGCCCAACAAATGAAAGAGAAACTTACGACCTTCGTTTTGGGAAAATGAAGGAATGTTTACCGGGTTGGAATCCAGAAAGAATCATGGTTGACTTCCAAGATGCGTGCATTTCTTCCCTCATTTCAAACTTCCCGACTTGTACCATCAAGGGATGCTACTTCCACTTTAACCAGTGTCTGTGGCGCAAAGTTCAAGACGTTGGATTGGTACCGGACTACAAGAATGACGAAGAAGTAAGGTTTCATGTCTGCATGTGCAGCGCTCTGGCAATGATCCCCCGCTAGGACGTTGAAAATGGGTGGCTCCAAATCCATAGTACGCCAGTTGATGTGTGGCACTGTGGAGATGCAAAGCACCGAACGAACAATGCTGTCGAAGGGTGGAACAATAAGCTGCAGGAGAAAGCATCCCAAATTCTACAGCCTTCTGAAAACGCTGAAGCAGGAAGCGGAATACAGCGGATACAAATATGACAGGGCTAGCATCGGTTTGGGAGGAACGAAGAGGAAACAAACGTACATAAAACTGGATGAACAGATTAGCAAAATTTTACATACTTACAAAACAAGCACACCCAAGGACCTTACCAAGTGCCTGAGAAGTCTGGCGTACATCCAAAAAATGGAGGAAAAGATCGTCAACGGAGGTCACAAGAAATAGAAATACAAATATAAATAAAAACTTTAATCAAATAAAATAAAAATTACAACATATTAAATAAAAATTACAAAAGTAAAAAAAATATATGACAAAGCACATCATCTCCAGCTTCTAAACACGCCAGAAAAGAGAATATTTTTACTGGACTTTTTTTTTAAAAAAAATCTCTTTCCTGACAGTCCCAAACCTGTCTTAAGTGTGAGGGGAAGCTGCGTCAAGGTTGTTTTAATCAACATATTATCATATTTGTGAAGGACGTGTGTGCTGGGCGCATTTTTCCCACTTTTCATTGTGGTTACTCTTGGGAGGGCGCATTTTTCCCACTTTTATTGCGAGAGCGCAATTTTCCCGGGCGCATTTTTCCCGACACCCCCTTTAGCCCTGCTACTCTTAAATTCTGCTAGCCTGCTTTTTCTTGTACTTTAATGTTTGACCCCCACCCTGACCCCTCCGCTAGACTGAATTTCCGTCCAAGGTTGTGAGCAATGCCCCCTGCCCCCCCTCTGGTTGCGCCACTGCGTGCCTGGTTAAGGCACCATGTTGACTATTTATTTTCTGTTTTCCCTTCCATTTTGTGTTTTTTTTATTCTCTCTCTGTATCGACCTTATGCGCTTTTCTCTCTCCCCCTCTCTATGCCTAAATTTCTCTTTCCTTTCTCACGCTTTTCTATTTCTTTCTACCTTCCTTTTCTCTCCTCTCTCTCTCTCTCTCTCTCTCTTTCTCTTGTTTTTCTCTATCTCTATTTCACATTCTTATTTCTTTCTCATCTCTCTCTTTTCTCTCTCTCTCTCTATTTCTCATTCTTATTTCTTTCTCCTCTTTCTCTCTCTCTCTTGTCTTTCTTTCTCTCTCTATTTCACATTCTTATTTCTTTCTCGTCTCTCTCTCTCTCTACTGCACATACTTATTTCTTTTTCTTCTATCTCCCTCTTTCTCTCTCTCTATTTCACATTCTTATTTCTTTCTCGTCTCTCTCTCTCTCTCTCTATCACATTCTTAATTCCTTCTCATCTCTCTCTCTCTCTCTCTCTCTAGCTGTGTATTTCACTTCCTTCCTCTCATTCTCTACCGCATTATTTATCTCTTTCTTATGATGCAACGTAAACACGATGTCAATATATCTAACTTCATGATGAAGTTTTTCGATTTTGACACCCCTTGAAATATTTTCTGCAGTCATCCTACTCAAAATATTGTGATGGGTTCATGAAATATCTTGCATTGATGTTGTTACAAACACACACACAAAACAATGTTGTTGTTAAAATACTTATTAGTTTCTTCTCACCTAGAGCAAGGTGTGTATACAGCGTACCGTTGCGTACCACCAGAAGAACAGCACAGGTAGTGACTAAAGCTTGAATTTAGATTTGATTTGGTTTAGTTTACTTCGCTTTTTTGGTAATCGGGAAGATGAGGATGAGTGATGATATGATGAAACCGAAGAAGGGACACTCGCAAAGAACATCCATACCAAGGCTAGGATTCGAACCCAGACCCCTGGAGTCACAGCGTGCTGTGATAACCACGCAGATGATAATAAGTGACGGATGATTATAAAATTAGATCTGTTTCAAACCCAGGACTTTTGACTTTCCGGATCATGCTAATAATGTCAGCCCAAATTCTGCTTAGGCATCCCCCTCCTGTAGGCGTCCATGGCCTCCCTTCTTGACAGTCTCCAGCATCTCTTCTTCGATAGGAATAGCATTGGTACCAAGATACAAGTGGGAATGGCGAAGAGGCTGGATCTAAACATGCTGTTACACTAAAACTATTTCCACACACCAGAGAGTTTCTGTGCTACCGCTATTTCTGAGGTACAATATGGGTTTTTATGCTTACTTTAGTGAGTAAAGGGGTCTCCGGCTGCCTAGAGGCGGCTAGAGACCCCATTAAGTGTAAGGGGGTCTCCGGCTGCCTAGAGGCGGCTAGAGATCCCATTAAGTGTAAAGGGGTCTCCGGCTGCCTAGAGGCGGCTGGAGACCCCATTAAGGGTAAGGGGGTCTCCGGCTGCCTAGAGGCGGCTAGAGATCCCATTAAGTGTAAAGGGGTCTCCGGCTGCCTAGAGGCGGCTAGAGACCCCATTAAGTGTAAGGGGGTCTCCGGCTGCCTAGAGGCGGCTAGAGATCCCATTAAGTGTAAAGGGGTCTCCGGCTGCCTAGAGGCGGCTAGAGATCCCATTAAGTGTAAAGGGGTCTCCGGCTGCCTAGAGGCGGCTAGAGACCCCATTAAGTGTAAGGGGGTCTCCGGCTGCTATTCGGAGGCCGAGCCCATTAGTAGTTCACCCTCCAAGTCCTCCCTTAGTTCCTGCTAGCTCGTAGTTTATATTTTATTTTTAGTGTGTGTGCGTGCGTATTTGTTTATGTGTGTATGTGCGTGTGTGTGGGCCTCTTCTGTCCCTTTCGTCGTTCACTACGGGGCTCATACCTACGGGGAGGGGGGATACGGAGGGGAGGAGGGCGGAAGGCATGGAGGTACCCCACGTCCCCCTCCGACCTGGGCTCCTCCATTGTCCAGGATCCTTTCCGCAGTGGTGGTTTACCCCTAGGGGAGATTGGGGGCTCAAAGGGGTGTCAGGGGCCCTCAAAGAGGCCAAGGGGAAACCTAAAAGGGTCCCGGGGGACTAAAGGGCCAAGTTGGGCCTTAAAGAGCCCAGAAGGCACTTAGATCCTGGGGAAGGGAGGCTCAAGCAGCCAGGGAAGGAAAATGTAAGGTTGATAAATCCATGAGAGAGTGGAACTCCAGTTCCGCGGGAGCATGGGGGGAGGGGGGGAGGAAAAGAAAATAGAAAAAATAAAAAAAGGGAAAGTGTCAGGGCAGAGATCTGCGACAAATTATGCAGCTATCCAAGAACATGGAGTGCAGCGTACACAGGTAAATGTTGTAGTTCTTATGTGATGTAGTATGAATGTAAAATGTGTATCGTTTGAAAAGAAGTCAAACAGTTTTAAGGTAGAGCAGACGCGGATCGACGTGGGTGCTAATGTCTCTCCAAATTGGCAGTTTTTGTAAATACATTATTATGCCTAATATTTATGAACACTCAAATGTTCTGTGTGATCACAAATTTTAACAAGCTCCATGATTTTTTTATGAAGTTTGCTTTAAATTAATTTTATGTTCATAATAGGCTAATCGGAACTGGACCTACAGTTTAAATTTGGATCCGAACCTCTGTGAAATATGCCTCCAAACGGTATCGAACCCGAGAGATCTTGATAGAACAGGTTTTTGCTTGCTTTCTGTATTTACTTTACTCTGCATATCTGATCAATGGGAGGAAATCGGATAACCTCTTAACTACAATAACTACCCATTCCAACCTTGGACCTTATTTTTGTAAAATAATACTCTAATCTCCATGATATGGAAGCCAGGTTGGTTCCTGTTTGTTTGTGGCAATATATATTATTTACACTACACAATGCAAGTGTACCCAGTGTGCGAATTAACGGGGTATATGCCGGGGATCAGCCCCACCCCCATACACGCACACACCTTTTTTTATCCCCTGCAGAAGAAACATTTTTTTAATCCCTGGCAGGAATGTTCTTATCCTCCGCCAGAGAAAATGGAATTGAAAGCATATTACACCATTTCTTAAGTAGGAACAGACACCACTGATATTGGTGATTGGGGAAAACACTTAATTATCCTTTAAGACAATTGCTCCCTACTTCGCGTCAGAAGTTCTATTTTAAAATAGTTCATTGTTTATTTGTTTATTGTCGTCGGATGCAGAGGTTTTTCCAAATGCTCCTAGAGTAACTCCGATGCTCTGTCCATTGTCAAGTAAACTACGAAAGCCTCGCCGCCAGCTTTATTCGTTGGATGTTCGCAGATCACATTCTAGCCGCACGTCGTCTTTGAGTTGAACGCGCAACAGATATTTGGCCAAGTTTTCTCGGTGTTACTAGTTGAATAGCTCTTCTTGTGCATGGGTTTTCTTAGAATGTAAATGTACGGGGGTTTCTAAATTACATCCAAATGTTATCACACTATATAATGTTCTAGGTACTCGGAACTGGAAGGCAATAGTAGAGTTTGCTAACTGGAAAGATATACAAATTTGCATATTTAAATCCCCCACCCGGAAATGAAATCACAAATACAACATTGAGTGGACATCCCCCCTCCCCAAAGCTTAATTCTCACACTGAGTTTAGCTTAGAATTGATTCTCTGTGAGGTGGGGTACCCGACTGACATTCGCCCGTCCCAACTGTAACTTCCGGATCCGCCACTTACTTAAAGTGGCCATGTTGAATGTTGAATGTTGATTAAGAATTCAAAAACAGACTCGCGTTTCAGTTATGTTGTAGGATAACATTAGTTTACAAATATATATATATCTTATGTGCATCAGCTGAAACTCCGAAATAAAATTCCGTCTTGCAGGAACCAAATGTCAGATTCTGTCAAAGAGAATTGCAAGCAGAATATGGTTCCACCTAAAGAGAACTGAACGCGATGTAATTTCGCTAAAAATCCAAAAGTTTCTTGTATAGCCTATAGCATCAGACTACAAGTCCTTATACGTGATTAGAGTGTATTTCTTTCAGCTTGCATTTGTCAGTAAAGCATGCGTTGAAATTTTATTTCCAGTCAAGAAAGGTGTCTCCTGCAAGAAGAAAGAGTCACTCACCTCAAATTCGCCTCAACTGATCCCAGGTGCAACTGTAGAAGTCACGGCAATAAAAGTTTTTGTTTGCAAACAATTTATGTTTAACTTCCAATATTTACTACTTTAGTGTTATTGTAGGGCGAGAAGGAGTATCTGTATAAAGATATATTTATCAAACACTTACGATGTGCAGATTAGAATATAGATATGAAGTATTTTCTCGTAACATGAGTTTTTATATAACTTCCAACAGGTATTTGAAGATGAGTTATCTCGAAAATGTATAATCTTAAATTTTACATGTTAAATGAACAACTTGTCTTCAAATGAACAATAAGCAAGGATAACTCTTTTACTTAGGTTAATATAGCGATTTTTAGTTAATACAATGGTGGGATACACAATGGTTCAATCAGTCATATGAGACAAATTTGTTTCTTTGGTTTGTTAACAGAGTAACATTATTTACAACTATAAAACTGTAATATAATACATTTATAACTGGCTAGTAATCTTACTACACCAAAATATTGCTTCATTTTCGTTATCCTAGTAATCGTAATGCTACCTCCATTTGGTGCAAGGAGCATAAATCTTAATCTTAAACCTCAGCTAGTTTATCTATAGGGTAGGGTTCTTTGTAGACAACGAAACCAGACAGGATGCCTTCCAATGGAGACGTTTAAATGAATATACGTATTATTTAAACACAGGATACATGGAATAATAATATTTACATGATAAGCTACGTTCTTCTGTAATTTTTGTTTACAATCAAGTTTTATATTTGTATGTCTTTTATAATTTCTTTTCTTTATTTGTATATTCTTCTATCTGGACTTCCTTCTTAATGGACAGATCTGGATCTGGACTTCCTTATTAATGGACAAGTCTTGACTTCATTCTGGATTTCCTACGTGATCTTCCTTCTTAATGGACAGATCTGGATCTGGACTTCCTTCTTAATGGACGGTCTGGATCTGGACTTTCTTCTTAATGGACAGATCTGGATCTGTACTTCCTTCTTAATGAATGGTCTGGATCTGGACTTCCTTCTTAATGGATGGTCTGGATCTGGACTTCCTTCTATTTCAGCTTCTTAGACGATTTATGAATTCATATATCCTTTTTCCAAATTTTCCCCTTAAGCTTTGGGAAATATACTAATCTCCTCCCTTGCGGCTGCGATTGGAACGCGCCAACACTAACTGGGTACAACAGAGTATATACTTGGTGCAAACGACTGACACGCGCATCCAAGTAGGTGCTACGGTTGAAACGTGCAACCAAAAGTGCTGTGGGGCGTCGACTGGAACGCGCCGCCACTGATGTAAACAAAATTTCCCCTATAGGAATGGTAAATCAATCAGACAGATGCAATATCTGTTCAAAGACACAAACTTGTATCAGTGCTTTGACTTCTTTAATTTTCATATCCTACATATGATCACTGATTTGATTTATCGAATATATATATTTATTTTATATTTATTCTTTGTCTTCTTATAATATATTCTATTGTTTTTCATCATTCCAATTTGCTTTGTTCTTATTTATAAAGTTATTCACATATATTATGCCAATTCTTAATCTTGCACGCCTGGTGCTGCCATCTCTATTTCTCTTTGGCAAACTATTTACAATACTTGGTCCTATTGGGTACGTAACAGTAAAAATTATATTCAGCATCTTACCAGACAAGACATATACAAACTATTATTTACAATATTAAGAATAGTTATAAAGTTTCACAATCATATTAGAATTTATTAACTAATATTGTTAAATGTCTACCTTCAGGAAAAGGAACTGGATGTGCTTCTTCTATGTTTGTTCCACCATCTATTTTCTCTGCTTATTATTAGAGAACGAGTGTTAGACAAAATGTCTATTCTTTATTTTTATAGATGTCATAACACTGACTTAATATAAGTGAGGCATGAGGCTCCATCCTGCATGAATACGAACGGTTCTCCATTTCGGAACCATTCTCTTACTTGAGGTAGCAACTTTCTTCTAAGCACTTCCCTATACTGTTCTTGCCTCATTGTTCCTTGAACCAAATACAGACGTCCTGTACCTTTGCCACTAATGACTGACCAAATCATAACTTTTATCGGATGTTTGACAGTCTGCACAACACAATCAGGATTGTATTTTTCACCTGGACGTCTTCTCACAAACTGAGATTTATTCCCCAAGATTTCAAACGTGCACTCGTCACTAAAGCAAACAGATCTCCAAAAGTTCAAATATTTTTCTTTGTAAGCTTTTGCCCTACGAATCATAGCAGGGGTTAATTTTAGCTTCTTAGCAGGTTTGAGTGCCTTCAGGTTCATATCAGAGAGCCTACGCCTTACTGTTCTTTCAGATGCACGAACACCACTTATTCAAGTTTATCTTTAAGTTCCTTTGTACTCAAAAATCTATTCGTGAGGCAAATGTTCTTGAAACAGCGTAAGGATCTTGGAGTAAAAAATGTTTTACGTCCACATCTGTCCTTCTTTTGTGGCTCACACTGTCCACCATATTCAATTTTCTTCTTTATTCGCCTCACCGATGCTTCAGACACATCAGATCGTCGAGAAATCTCACGATTAGAGAACATTTTTGTCTTTATTAGTGTCTAAATTTCAGCCATCTTTCTCGGTGTCAAGTCACTTTTTTTTTACCCATGACTCCCTAATGTTAATAATTAAATTTAAAAAAATATACTGACAGTGTACAAAAACAATATCACTGCAAAATTTAGCACAAATACGATTCACTATTCGCAAGACGTCCTCCTCTCAACTCAGCTTGAATTGAACTGCGGCATGTTCGTTCAACAAAAAAGACGTTTGGTGTTGGCGGTATTGTTTGTAACAACAGTACCTCCTCTTTTCGTATTGTTCATTACAATAATAAAAGTTCAGCCACAAAGAACCCTATTGCAACATTTTAAATGTGAGAAGTAAGCGAACTGTTAAAATTGTCCACTGTGTCGAATTACATTACTATGTATTATTATTACTATTACAATTATTGTTATCAATGTTGTGCAAGAAAGTTCATTTGTACGTATTACTCGTACTTGCCAGGGTTCAAATAACGTACAGGAAATTTTTCAGATAACTAATGGTGAATTTTGTATAATTTTCCCCTTCAAAACTATTATTTAAAAAAAAAAATCGTGGTTCGTCTAATAATATGGCCAGGGGCTGTATTATTCGGATTATTGGTTTATAACAAAAATCAAGAATCTAGTCTGACGGCTTGGTTATTTCTTCACTTCGACCCCAGGGTATATTAGATCCGTATCCTGCAGGGGCGGCGCCAGAAATTTTCGACCGGGTGTGCAGAAGCTCCATATTGATAGATTAGGGTGGGCAGTATAAATGTAAGACCATATATAAGGGAGGTTATTTCAGTCGTTCACCGCCAGCGTGTCGGCCCTTCGGCGGACTCTTCATGCAACAGGTCCCGGCAAATTGCGTTCAGGAAGTCCGTAACAGAAACCGCTTGTTTTGTAATGTTTCCACTTTTCACAATTACAGTTACAATTACAATTGAAATAAGCACGTACCTTGTCGCAAGGATGCTGTGTGTGTGTGGAAAAGGTGTCCTCCCAAATACAAATATTTCTGGCACCTTATTTCTGACAGAAAATCTTAGATTAGACATCGTTACTTTATCGTCAGTTGTCAGAAAGGGAAGACAGCATCCCGGCGCATAAAGCAAACCGAAAGCGTAAAATGATATTTAAAAGTAATAATAATGATGATCACTAACCTCCTGTGTTATAACTAAGAGATGTTGAAAATGACCTCCTTTAACAGCAATACAACACGTTTCTTAGGTTCAAGAGATCCTGTCTATCGTAATTCCCTGACCACTTTTCTGCAAGAATTCGTTTTCACGTAATTATCGTACATAAAAACTCTCTGTTCAAGACTATATTTGTTTAACGACATAACTAATGAATGAATAACAACTAACACACAATAAAGCACTGGCCATGAGTAGCACATTACAATAACACAGTATAAGCAACACGTGTACTGATAAACGCAAACAGAAGTGAACATGAACGTACACTGACGTCTGGTAGCCGACAGTGTTGCTAACCATTTTTCGGCAATGTCCCTACAGACGTAGTCAAAATGTCCCTACAACTGACCAAATGTCCCTACGCCAAGTAAAGCGACTAAAAAAATTATCACCTCATGAGCATACAAAACAGAAGATAAAATATACACATTTACTTACCAAATCTTTCTGCTCGGTGCTTCCACAATTAATGAAGGAGCGAATTTACATTTGCCTATCCTAACTTAACCTAACCGTACCTGGAAGCGGCCCCGGCGCCTACCCAGCGTCGAATAACATGGGTACCTGGGGGAAACCCTGGGGGGTAAAGGCGGTCAGGGGCGTGATGCTGATCACATCACCCCCACTCACGACCGGATCAAGAAAGTGTGGGGCGTTACCCTCACACCCCCTATACGCCTTCATGGCGTGGTGCTATGCACAGGGGAACACTTTACCTTTTTTGTACCTGAATGGTTCGTGGGGCTATCCGTCAATGGTTTGTTGGGCTACCCGTTTTTCGAGCCCAAATTTTAACTATGTTTGCCTTGCCTAACCTAACTTAACCTAACCTTACCGAGAATGCTCAGTGGGGCTATTCCTGAATGGTTTTGCGGTAATTGTGATTACGAACCGATAAAAAATATTTTTTTCGTAGCACTTTAACATCATCGAAGACGCCATTTTAGTATCCTGCAATTTTATGATTGATGTAATGTTGCCAAATTTACCTGTAATCAAATCAGTTCTTCTACATCGTGATTGTCGCTGTCACATGTAAGCACGTTCTTTGGGCAACATACTGAAATGAATAAGTTTATTAATTAGCCCTCCTGCACACTCCACCTAACAATCTGTATAACATTAACAACTTTTTTACTGTTCTCTTCCGCTATTCTTACACAATCCATGCTCTCCAAGTATGAAATCAACAGTGTGGCAACGGTGTAGACGGCGTAACTAATTGTAATTTGTTCATATCAACAAATATGGCTACCATACTTGTATACGGAGAATCATTGCGAGAATTAAAATGCTTATTTTACAACTTCTACACGTTAATTAACATTTTTTCCCCCTCACCCCAACATGTTAACTTGAGATAAATCATCACGAATAATTATTTCGTGAGTATAAGACGTAGCATAGAAATTACAGAAGGGTCCGGTATTGTAAATTCTTGCCTTAATGAATAATAGGGGTGTGCGGGACAGAATTTTTTGGGTCGGGACGGGATCGGGACGGTAATTTTTTTAAATCCCGACATTCGGGACTGAAAAATTTGCAATTTCCCGACCAAGTCGGAAAATTTTCGGGACGGGAAATGTTCGAAATTTCCCGAAGCACTGGAAATCTCGAATTTTACAAGTCATTTTCACTTTAAGTGATTGTTTTTGCATTTCTAGAATAAAAACTTACAATTTTCGATAAGTTCCAGAAACTTACAAGGCAGAAAACGTCGAGAATTAACGACTTTTTAAAGTAAAGGATCCCGCACACCCCTAATGAATAACGTTGAGTCTTTTACTGTTGATTATGTTATTTGAAGTCATACATGCTGCTGCTGTGCAGAGATAGATGTTGGTTGGTGATGCTGTATTTCCTGCAGTCTTTAACAATTATGGTCCCATTTTATTTCCCTTTTTTGTTTTTGTATCACTTAACATTGAAAATATTCTTTCCGTTTCCGCTTTAGAATGTGGCAATGTTAGCACTATTTTCGCGAGAGTGGAAATGTTTTCAAAAAGGAACTTGCCTTGAAAGTTTTTGGTAACCGATAACATGTTCCAAAATTCTGATGAGATTTGTTAGTTAGTTCTTTTTTCTCCTCTTCGCTAAAGTATCCAGATAAACTAATTCATAAAATGTCATTTACCAAGATTGAAAAAAGTACCTACGTTTTCCCTCATTTGGCAAAATCTGTCCCTACGTTCCTACGCGGGCGAAATTTAGTGAAAAGTCCCTATGCTTAGGGACATGTCCCTACGGTTGGCATCACTGCCGACACGTGCAGTATGAAGCGCCCTCTCGCGGCTGACAACTCACCCAACCCCCGATAAGCTGCCGGCGCTGTCGCGACAACTGAGGATAAAGTAACGATGTCTAATCTAAGATTTTCTGTCAGAAATAAGGTGCCAGAAATATTTGTATTTGGGAGGACACCTTTTCCACACACACACAGCATCCTTGCGACAAGGTACGTGCTTATTTCAATTGTAATTGTAACTGTAATTGTGAAAAGTGGAAACATTACAAAACAAGCGGTTTCTGTTACGGACTTCCTGAACGCAATTTGCCGGGACCTGTTGCATGAAGAGTCCGCCGAAGGGCCGACACGCTGGCGGTGAACGACTGAAATAACCTCCCTGTATATACGTTACGTATGTGTATGTAAGACGTATGTATCTCCTCTCTCTTACACTCCCGATTTTCCTCTTACTTCTTTTTCCTTTCCTTTTCTTGTTTTCCTCTTTATTATTTTCTAATCTATTGTCGCATCTTGTTCCATTTCCTTTCGCTTTGTCTCTGATGGACAAAATTATTTCAAGGGTGTTTACCTATGCGCAGCCATACATTCTAATCACATTCTTTCATGGATATTAATACAGTGAAAAAAATGTGAATTAGGTTTAAGCTTGTGTTGCAAATACAAGGCACATACTTGATTTTGTGTATTCGGCGACAATGATAGAAAGTGCGATGGTAGACAATCGTGAAGTTCTTCGTAATTTAAATGCATGCTCCTGAGCATAGTATTTTCATCGTATGAGTTTTTGACTGAAAGAGTTTTCTTACTCCTTGGGGGTCACATTTCTTAGCACTTTTTCTTGGTAGAAAAGGCTTAGCATAAAGAGGCCATAATGCGGGGGCAAAAAGTGGCGGGGGGAACTGCATCCCCTACTTCCCGCTCCTCCTAATCACCGCCACTGAATGTTTGGATTAAAATGAACGTCTTATTAGGAATGATTTAAAACACACGCGGAAAACCAATTCTTTGTTCCTTGTCCATGAAGTATTTATAGGCTAATGAAAGGCTATTTTGACAAAATATCAGTCATAAGTAATACACAAGTAAGATTGAAAAATCTGTTCAGAATTGAAGAGATTATTAGCTAAGTTGCTATTCGTTTTTTGAACAGTCACGTTACTAATGCGGGAGAAACAATACACGTATGGTTACATGAACATATTTTTTTAGGTAACAAAATGATTTAGGACACAAGGAATTCATTGAAGTTGATCACCGTACCAGTAATAATTCATGTATTTTTCATAGATGTCTTGGGTTGTATGGCATGACCATTTCGATAGAATGTCAACCTCTATCCTGTGCAGCATACCCTGGAAACTATATTCTTTCAAGACAACGAGTCCCTGGCGCCTGGAACCACTGTCAAAGTAAAAATTTATGAGGGTTTGTATTTTGAGTGTCAGCATGTGTTTGTTTTCGCCCCTTCGTTACTTTCATCTAATCACCATTGAACCTTACCGTCGTTATTATCAAAATTAGCAGAAAAATGACTTAAAATAAAACAAATCAATGGAGTTTCATTAGTTCATACCTCTTAGAAAGTTGAGGTGGTAGTTTCAATTGCACAGCGTTTCATTAGTGGATCAAGGCAGCTAATTACGTGAACAATGACATTGTTTTTCGAAAGTCTCAAATATTTGTCTCAGGCAATCACCCTCTTAAAATGGACGCATCTTCTGTGGTGATAAAATGACACGTTTGGTGCGAGTTCTTTCTGTATATTTATTCCCCAATGGCATAACGCTGTCGCATTAAAAATGAAGAGGTCCTGTGTTCGACTCCCCCCTCCTCTGGTGGAGGCACAATGCACACTGGTTCGGACTACACATTAAACTGTAGGCTTAGTCCCAATTAGCCTATCTGAGCATAAAAGTGGGCTTAAAAAGAAACTTAACAAAGTCGTCTTCTGGATGCTTCGTGACATAACTTCTTTTTTATTTACTTCAGCTGCATCTACAGATTCTGTTGACATTTTCGGCTGATTCATGTGGCAAAATTTATGTGTGGAACGAGGATTTCTAAATAAGATAAGCCACTCATTAGCAATTGAATAATTCTGTAGCTTTTTCCATACATAACTGGTTTATTAAAATTTATTTTCTTTGGTATTGTAGTGATTATTGTGATTCCTACTTATTAGTAGAACGAATATAAAATTGATATTTCGCATACCATATTGATATTTGAAGATGACAGGTATATATAAAAAAGGGACACTTCTAGAATTTCAGTGCAGAGCTAATTAAAACTATATTATACTCTGATCACATCACCTCCAGCTTCGGCCGAGATCAAGAAAGTATGGGGCCCTAACTCTACAGCCCCTATACGCCTTCATGGCGTGGTGCAAAGCACAGGGGAGCACTTTACATTACTGTTTTTTATTATACTCTCTAGCATACTTAAACCCGAAGGTTTATGGCTGCAACAACACAAACCTTCCATCTGTTCCTATCCGGGGTAACATCAATCTAATCTTTCCCATCCTTACGTATTTCTTTTAGGTCCATCTCAACGTTATCCTTCCATCCTCGTCTTGGCCTTCCTACTGGTCTCTTACCATCAGGTTTCCCAACAAGAATCCTGTAAACTATTCTCTCCTCTGTCATTCACGTCACATGGCCTGCCCATCTAAGTCTTCTTGATTAAATTATTCTAATAATAATTAAAAAGTCGAAATAATTTATTGTGTTCGGGAGGAAGTAACGCTAAGATGATGTTTTTATTTGTTTATTTGGAGAATTATTAACCATACCCAGGCCGGGATTTATATACGTATGTGGAGGCCCGGAGCTGCAGTCCTCAAGTTCACCCTAAATTCTGATCTAATCTTGATCATACCCTGCATAATTTTGAGCCTCCTAAGCCTACTAGCTGCTTTTAATCATAGAAGCATTCATTTGATCACAGTTTTTGTTTCTATAGCTCTAGTAATTACTTTCACTTTCTAATGACAAAATTTACTTTTTATGGGTTGATATTATGTGAACATTTCAGCATAGATAATATTCACAAGTAAAATATACATGTTATGAACACCAGAATACACTCATTTATTGAATCATTCATATATACCCAAGTACATATATGTACTTACTTATTGAATTTGATTGGGTGGGCAATCGGGTGGGCACAGGAATTTTTGGGTGGGCGCTTGCCAACCCGTGCCCATCCCTGTCGCCGTCCCTGCATATATATATCCCCAAGTATATGTACTTATTGAATTTGATTGGGTGGGCAATCGGATGGGCACAAGAATTTTTGGGTGGGCGCTTGCCCACCCGTGTCCACCCCTGTCGCCGTCCCTGGTATCCTGGGCACGATTTGTCACATATTTTATCTATTCGATCTTGACACACGGGCCTTACCCGTGGCGTAGTGGCAATGCTTGCTGTCGCTCTGTAATAAATTGGTTCCAGGCTTAATTTCCGGTGGAGGCACAATGCAGTATTTCGAATTGGACTTTAAACTGCAGACCCAGTCCCGATAAACAAGTCCGAGCATGAAGTGGAGCGACAACAAACTCTGTCAAAATCATTTTCTCATTCACCGGTCCCGTGCCAGAGTGGTCATCACATCGCCAGGGGTCCCAGGTTCGAATTCCGACCTGGGCATGGATGTTTGTGAGTGTCTATTCATTAATTTCATTATATCATCACTCATCCCCATCTTCGCAAATTAGCCAAAAGTGGCACAAGAAGCGAAGTAAAATAAAGCAAATGAATCAATCAAACATTTTGTCATTCATCAATTTCATCTGATCATCTCATTGTCCTGATCGCTCTCATTAATCTACTGAGGTTAACCGACGTATTTTTGTTATTTATTGCCCCTCTTCTGCTAATCGTGACGATGAGATGAGTGATGATATGATGAAATTGATGAAGAACATCCATGTACATTTTTTCTGGTTGAATTTAAATACGGTCCTGGAACCTTTAAATAAAATTTTGATGAAGTATAGAAAAGTCAAAATGTGTTTGAAGCAGCCGCAGGGCAGAAACGGGCTTAAGTGTTGGTGCAGGTGGGCAACCGCCAACCCCAAAATTTCTCGTGTGCCCACCCAAACAAATCGAGGAAAATATGCTTCAGTAAATGTATATTAGGGTTGAAATAAGGGTGTTCCATTAAGACGGATCAAAGTTAGCAGTAAATAAAACGGTGTTATTGGTGAAACTTTATTGATTTCACTTTTGGACCATGTTATTAGAGGCATGGCAATTATGTGTGAAAAACAATATCGGCCAAATGTCCGCCAAGGCTTCGGCGGCACACGTCCACTCGATGGTCAAAATTTTTGATGACGTCTCTGCATAGTTGCTCCTGGATCTCACCAATATGCCTTATCTCATCCTTCAGCTGTTGAATTGTTGTTGGCTTGTTGGCATAGACCTTACTTTTGAGATAACCCCAAAGGAAGAAATCTAATGGGGTCAAGTCGCACGATCGTGGTGGCCAATTGACATCGCTGTTTCGAGATATGATGCGACCTGGGAACTTCTCATTCAATAAAGTCATTGTTGCATTGGCTGTGTGGCTTGAGGCGCCGTCCTGTTGGAACCACAAATCTTCGACATCCATAGCATTCAATTCAGGCCATAAAAAGTTGGTTATCATTTCACACGGTATCGTTCGCCTGTAACCTTTACAGAATTCCGGGCATCATTTTCGAAGAAATACGGGCCAATGATTCCGCTAGCAAAAAATGCACACCAAACAGTGACCTTTTGTGGATGCAGTGGCTTTTCAACAATGTTCCTTGGATTTTCATCAGCCCAAATGCGACAATTCTGCTTATTAACGAACCCACCAAGATGAAAATGGGCTTCATCACTAAAGATGATTTTTTTGCGAAAAACCATCGTCGGCTTGTGTTTGCTCGTGCATCCAATTGACGAATGTACGGCGCTTCAAATGGTCAGCAGGCTTCAATTCTTGTGTCAATTGAATTTTGTAAGCGTGTAGAGACAGATGCTTTGTCAAAATTTGATGTAGCGTTGTTGTGGAGAGGTTCAATTCCTGCGCGCGATGACGAATAGAGGTGTCTGGATTCGTGGCCACATTCCGTCGCACGGCAGCAAAGTTTTCAGCTGAACGGCGTAAACGAGCACGCATTGGCGTTTTCACATCTGCCACCGACCCAGTTTGTTTGAATTTACGAACAATTTTGCCAATTGCACACTCGGTTGGTCGATTATGTTGACCAAAAAAATCGCGAAGTGCCCGAAATGCATTTCTGTTTGAACGTCCATTTTCGTAATACCCTTCGATAACTTTAACACGTTGCTCGATTGTTAGTCTTTCCATGGTTGCAATTGCCAAAGACTAAAGTTGTTAAATCTGAAAGAAAAAGAAAAAAAAACATTAAACATTAACCTTATTTTACATTTCATATCGTTCCAAATTAATGGAACACCCTTTATTTCCACCGATACCATTGTTTTTGAGACACTTGTTTGTTCTTTTGAAAGGCCAGAGCACAAGAAGTTCCCTATGCAGTTTTCCTAGAACCGCTGGACAAAACCCCCACCCTTCTGGAAAGCAGATGATTGACAAGATCAAAGGCATGGGCAAAGTGGTAGCTACTGCAAAACTTCTGAAAGACGTGTAACTACCTGGTAAAGGTTGTGTGGAATAAAATAAATCATTCATTTCCAATTGCTGCTGGCAAACTCGTCGGGTAAGAAAGATGGTCATTTTTAAAACCAGCATTACTATCATGCTGGGCTATATCTGAGCCAGTTGCAGAGTTCTTGGGAAAAAAGGGTGAAGGTCGCTGTGGAATTTGTATTGTTTTATCTCCATTCAAGCGGGGAGGGAGGGTTGTGGATTCAACAATTTCTTCTTGTACTCTTTCCTTCTGTGCAAGTCTTTCATGTGACTGTTGGTATTGGCCGATACCGCAGCGACTTGCTTTTATTCATAGCATTCTACCCTGTAGTGGGGGTAATCTTTCACCTATAGTGAAAGTGAAAGATTACCCTATGCACAAGTGTCCATGAGGGAAAACTTAAACTAGGGAGAGATATATCACTTACACCCCTTACATTTCCATCGCTGCACGCAAAAGTTTGTAATTTTAACTTGAGCAGAAATGTTCGTTGTGGAATTGTCCTGAACCCAATGAAGTCCCTGTGACAAAAGTCAAAGAGGGAACTGGTTTTCTCTACGCTTTTGCTGTAGACAGTGCCAGAGATAACACAAGTTAAAATGTGTTCACATCTTCAGTGTACGTGAGAGGTTAAGGCAGATGCTGCTGAATTGAAGCAGGTGGAGTGGCATGGGAATCAGGCCCGTAGCTAGAACTGACCTCCGGGGGGGGGGGGGGGGCTTGTAAACCAAGTCCATTTTTCAATAGTTTAATAGTATTAAATGAAGGTAAATTATGTGTGTCGGGATCATTAAGATAATTAAAAATATAAAATTTTGAAATATCACACGAATACTACCGTTTTTTGTTTATATATCTTCCAAAACATCTCTTGAAGTGCTAATGACTGCTACTGACACCACCTCTTAATACACACTCCATACTATTTTTGACGATACAGATATTTATATCATACATGTTAAAATGTACAATATTCACTTCAATCATAGTTCCTACTGTACATTCCACCCCCGGCCAAATCAATAAAACTTAGGATCTGTTGACATTTGACGCAGATGCGGAAGGAATGTGGATAATTACATCAAGTCACAGATTTCTGTCAAACAAGAGGCTGCAACAGTAGTAGGGAAGGTACAGATGAAGAAGGCTCCCTATGAAAGAACTTTCTAGTCTATAGAATCTTCGAAACACTTGGCGCTGCTTAGACTTCTGCTCATAAACAAGATGAACGAAGTTGTGAACAAGTCTACATCTTCACTCTTCATCTCAAACAAATTAAAATACAAATTAGTTTTACCTAATTTCAAGGGGGCTGCGGCAGTGCCAGGATGGCTGGCGACCCTGTCAGCCCCCCTGGCCCCAGCCTGGCTACGGGCCTGATGGGAACATTTAAGTTTTAAAGGAGATGGTGTTCCATGAATAACTATTATAAAAATTATTTGCATTACAAATTTATTTGGGTGTGCACATGCATATGTGCGAATAGGCATAAGCCGCTACTGTATGGTGGGAGATAATCTTCCTCTGCAAAGGATGAAGAATCTAATGACAGTCAAAGTTCTGACAGATGATCGCTGGCTTTATGGTCACGATTTCCTGAAGAAGGCAACTGTCATGTTGATGCACGACGGATGGATAATTGTTTGCAGATGTGTTAAACCAAGGTGAGGATGTGGTTTGTGCAAAAATTAATTGTTTGAGTGGGTTTACACAATTCTATACTTACAATATATGTTTCATTTCATTACTGTGATTTCATGATTTCATAATATTACAATTACGTCTTGCCCTGCATGTGAAGCAAGATGGGGGAAAAAAGTTCTTCGTTCCAAAATCCAATTCACTCCGTACATTAGGAATGTTTCTTTTGTCTTTTTCAGTTTTAACAGTTGCTTTATGCAGATAGGGAACCAATCAAATTATTTGTAGTGAGAAAAAGAAAGGCATGCTTATTTTCATTAGTACTTAAAATCATCGAAAGAGTAAACTTGTGTAGTGCTGAAGGGCAAGTGGTTAATATCTTGCTAGAACGTAAACTATTTACTTAAACATGAAGCAAAATAGGTTGTACAAGAGAAGACTGCAGAGGCGTATTCTTCCATGTTATCTGGTTTATTGCTGGTAAACCAACTTTTTTGTATAAATTGCTGCAAAATTTGAAGTTTTCAAACTTCAGTTTTGGTATTACTTGCATGCCTGCATTGGTGTTTTTTTCTACAATATCTAATTCATATATTATAAAAATATACAATAAATAAGATTACTTGTGGTTGGTCAAACAGGTAAAATTTCAGAATACACTACTACTACACTGAACATCCACTATACTTTTTAATTTTCACCCAATCCACTGGTTTTTAAATTTTATTCTACTACATAAATTACAGGAATGAGAAATAACTACATAAGTTAATAATTTGTAGGGTTTTTTCACAAATTAATAGCTAAAAGACATATTGTTTATGCATAAAAATAAATAACACAAAGAGATCACAGAATGTTTTGTCTATAAATCTAAACTTAAATATCACAGACAAAAATATAATTTTATATTCCCTTGGAGGCCATGCACTATATATGCGTTCCAAATTATTTACAATGTAGGCTCAATCATTGCTCACAAGAGCCAGTTTAACGACATCAATATCAAAAATATTTTCTTGGGTTTCCCCGGTGACGTAGTGGTAATGTCATCACCTTGTAACCAAGGTGTCCCGGGTTCGAACCCCGGTAGAGGCACATTTCACAGTGGTTCGGATCCTTCTTTAACTTTATCGTCCATCTGTGCGTAAAGTGCTTATTAAAACTCATTGAAAAAGTTGAAACCATGCTACACAGAGGCTGAAGGTTTTTCCGTCGAAAGAGCAAGTGACTGACTCATTTCTGGAAAAGCTCTTTGTTAAGAGATTAGTGGAGACTCTCAAGCAAGCTGTGCATGTCTCGAACAGTTTAACACGGAGCTGTCAAATCCCCCCAAAGACTTACATATTCGTAACAGATAGTCTTGCAACACATCTTCATGCACAAACAACAACGAGACTTATTGGTCAGTTATAATCTCTTTGGGAGCCTTCAACGACCTTGCAAACGTCATTGAAACGCAGTTTGTCTTCTTTGAAAAGCTGGGTCAGATTTATGATGAGCTCTTTATCTTCCCTCTTAGACTCTACCTGGTCTTCCCTTACAAAATGCAATAAACACTTGTTTGTGCTTGAGTCACGTGACTTGACTTCAATTTGCGTTCGCCTTTTCTTCGAAATCACACCCTATTTTTTCTTGTTTTCTTGTTTGACTTGAGTTTCTGATCTAACACATGGCCTTCGAGATTTTTCCATCGCCAACATCTCTCGTCCGTTTGCTTTCTATAAAAGAACAAGGCTTTTTCTTCCAGGTTGTCAGTGTTGCTTTAGTGCCAGAACTGACAAAATGACGTCGAAAGCTTTCTGGGTAAGTTTCAATTCGTTGTTGAGTTTGTTCGTTTATAAGTCCACTATATGCATACAAAGGCTTGTCGCCGGCCTTCGTGGCGGAGTGGTTAGCACACCGTGCTACGACGCCAGAGGTTCCCGGTTCGAATCTTGGACTGGGCATTTTTGTTCTTTGTGTTTCTTCATTAATTTCATCATATCATCACTCACCCTCATCTTCGCAATTAGCCAAAAGTGGCACAAAAGCGAAGTAAAACAAACCAAACCAATAAACAAAGGCTATTCGGGACTATACCTACAGTTTAAAGTGGGATTAGAACCATTGTGAAACGTGCTTCCACCGGGTATCGAACACGGTCGGTACCACAAGGCGACGACATTTCACTACACCATCGGGAAGGCCGAGCTTAAATTGTTTTCTTTGTTCAATAACAGATAAGACCCACACACGAGGGTCATTACAAAAGTTTTGGGACTCAAAAAGAAAGCAAGAAGCGTGCCAAGCTGTATAATAATTTCTCAAAGAACGCTCCGTGATGTTATACAAATCTCTTCGTTCTTCTGTACCACTTCGGAAAGCAGGGTTGCCACTCTTCTTTAGACAGTGTATCTAATTCCACTTTTCTAAAAGGGAGTGGGGGATGATAGCTTATCTCTCAGAATCTATTAATGCTGGAACACAAAGTATATCGATCTGGCGGTCTGTCTGGCCCTCAGTCCTCCCCTCACTCGGACCATATACGCCTGGTCTCTTAAACACGTCTAAGTTTCGTCGAAATTTTCATTCCACTGTCACATACTCAAAGCCTTTACCTCGTCGTGAAGAGGTACTAAATGTAGCCCATAAGTTATTAAAAATCGTATTATGGGAGTGTTTAAATGGAACATGAAAGCAGTCATAAATTACTTCACTTTGAACTATGTAGCGTGATATTGGAGAAATCGACATTTTGATGAATGTTGTTTTAGATGGAGTATTATGGTATTTCTACAACAAATTTATCAGTCAGGAATAATGCACTTCTAAGTAGATTCATGTAAATGTTAGCATAGAAAGTCTTAGAAATGTCTGAAAAACACCAGCTATACCTATGTAGGACTTAGGGAACAATTGTAACCACATAAAACATCGAATTGCGATGAATGTGGCGGAACGCTATGTCTTCTGACCGACCAATGATATCGATTTATAAGATATGAGTTAACCGTAAATAATGAATGATCGTTGTTTTTCACTTGAAGCAAGATTTGAATATGCTGGGCATAAACAGCCACATGTAAAGCTGTAAGTCCAATACAACTTTGTTGAGTTGAGTTGAAGCAAGATTTGAAGCTAAAACAAATAGGTTTCTGCTTAAGTTTGCTAGAAGGTTATCTTCCAAAAGAAGAAAAGCAACCCGATATAAGGAAGTACAACATGGAATTCTTCATTACACAGGTACGACATAGATACTGTTTGATAATTAAAAAAAATCATGTATCAGCTAAGAGTGGGCTGTCTTATTGATGGGCAGATAACGTTTATAAAAATCAACTTCCATCTAAATAACCATCTCTCCTCTCTTCATGGCCTAACAGCTCTTTCAGGGCCAATGACTGCCAAGCGTTTTTTTTTTTTTCATTGGGTTGCACGTGGCCAGCACATAGGGTCCCATCGCCCCTGTTTTCTGGCTTTTGAGACCGAACCCTGCTCAGGATGCTGAGTCAACACCGAAGTTTTGTGGGTTTCCATGGGATATCGAACCGGCGACCTCTCGCACCGAAGGCGAGAGCGCTAACCATTTGGCTATGCAGGAACCCTTTCATCTACACTCTGTCCCGGGAATCTCTGGAGCAAGAGAACGAAAACAAGTCACCTGCGCAAGTAGTTGCTCGAGAGGGCTCGACCAATAAACGTGTGAGGAGGGGAGGTGAGTGTATGGAGGAAAAAACGCGTCTGCAGCTACAAGCCGTTTGCGGCAGCGCGCACTGCTTTCCCCCACCCACTCGCTTTCTCCCCTTCTCTACCGTTATGCGCGGTCTTGCTCCACATATTCCCGAGATGAATGCAAAAGATAAATTTATAGAAATTGTTAAGTCTCGTTAAAGAATAGGACAAGAATTTCTTCTGAAAGTAAAATTTCCCTGGAAGATGAACTTAGTGTCCCAAATCTGTTTGAGACTGAAAGAAAGGGGCTTTCCTTAAGAGAATGAAAACAACGAATTGCTGAAACAACGAATTGCAGCATTATTGTTTCATTCTCTTTCGTTTAATATTAACTAGATACTTTCTTTCAATATCTTAAATCGGACATTCCTACATTGCAAGTAGGTCTCTCGAATGGAGTGATAACTTTGTTGCCTTGTAATTTTATTGCTAATACATTATATTATTGTTGTTGTTGTTATTATTATTATTATTATCTTAGTCATGAAGTTCACCTTGTATGACCTCCCACATAAAAATCTTATAATTTGACTTTTCAATACCCATGAACCATTTATTCCTTGGATTAAGTGGTAGAATATGGAAGATCTGGTGTGGTTTTCACTTAATTTTTCAGGCTAACTCATGTTTTCCTTTAGTTATTCTGATAGATTCTCATTGACTCAACTTAATTTCTGTTATCAATTATCAAAACAAAACGCTTTGTACTTTTATTTCTAATTTGAAATTAACGATGCAAATTTACGGCGGGGGGTCTGCTGACCAGTTCAACGCCCCTCGTGACGGCCATATCTACATCCAATTGTTACATCAAATTTTATATTTTCATTCTTAATTCTCCTGGTTGCATTAAAATTACATTTGGCAAAGTGTTCCTCCAGATTGATTTCTCAAATAGTAACTATAGCCACAGTATTCTGGAAAATGTTTAATTGAGATTTCATTGTAATTTTCTCATTCAATAGGTCCTGTGTATTGTTGTTCTGATTGCGGATTTTACCTTTTCTATCCCTCAAGAGGAATGTAAAGACAGCAATGGGTGAGTACATTTTGTTGGAATCAAATTTTGAACATCTTTTTTCAATGGAATCTGGCCAAAATCAAATCTAAAATTATGTCCTTTCACACCTATAATTTTTGCACTCTTCTAACACTTTTTTCAAAATGGATCTATTTTGTGGTTATTTTGATATTAAATTAACCTTTTTTACCCCAAATTTATATAAAGCTAATTGATTTATTAGATAAAGATAAGAACTTAATTATGTTCATACTTAATGCGAGAGATAGATACAAAAAGATAATGTGTTTTTGTTTTAAGAAATATAGAGATTAAAACTTATTTACTTTATCAACATGAAGGAACGAAGACAAACTTCCATCGCCTGCTTCATCTACTCGCAATGTGAATGAAGAGGAACCGGAAGTACCTAAAACTCCAGAGGATATTTCAAAACCAATACTTGATGCTAGAAGGCGGTAAGTTAGAATTTTCCCATTCTCATTTTTTTAACGCGAACATTGAAGTGCCTGATTTAATAACGCTAGTTTTATAACTATCTTAAATTGTTACAATCAAGTTCTAAATTTCTAATTTCATAAATACTAGTGTGTGATCTACCAAAACTCCACCAGTTTGATGTTTGTGATTATGAACACAAGTAGTCCTAACTGCCCTTGTGATTGAGCATTTTGAGAGGCATCTTACGATCTAGCAACTGAATATTTTAGGTTCAAGCCCTCTGCTGAGTAAGTATGTTCCTTTGTAAGTGTCCCTTCATTAATTTTATCTAGCCGACCTCTCTCGTGGAGTGGTTATGACAGCATGCTACGACACGAGGGGTCCCGGATTGGAATCCCATCCTCGGCATGGTGTTCGTTGTGATTTCATCAATTCCATCATAGCATCATCACTCATCCTCATCTTTGATCCTAGCCAAAAGTAGTAGTCAAAGATTCCAACAGTGCTCAAAGTGAAGGGGGATATGGAAGATGATGGTATATCTCCATCCACTGCTGTACTCAGGAGGGAGGTGGGGCCGATGGGCTACAGTCCCTGACGACACTTTGAGAAAATCAAAGTTTTGAAATAAAAGCAGTAAAAAACTTGTGGAAAAAACAAAATGCAAACCTCCTTTAAAAGAACCTGCAATTACCATTTGTGTCTTTGAACAACTTTTAAAATGAAATATTTTATTGTGTATCCCTGCCCCTCTCCAGAACGCAACTATGTAATACCCAACTTAACTCAGAACGCAGACTAAAACATTTCTAAAGTTAGGAATTTCCATAAATATTCAAGCAAGAAATTATCTAGAAATAAATGTTCGTTTATCTTACCTTGTAGCCGGTATTTCCAACTCCAAATCAATACCCCATCTTCAGTAGTGTCCTAGATAAAATGAAAAAGAGAAAAAAAATATTGTAATTCAATGATATCTTCTGATAAAACTACTTTTCTAGATCAGAGATTGTAATGTTGTTTTTTAAATATATGTTACCAGTTCCCCTCAAAATATTTTAATTTTATTTTACGAATATTAATGTTTACAAATTCCACAAATTTCCAGACACCAGTCACATTCGAAATCCC
Source organism: Lepisma saccharinum (assembly GCF_977018435.1). Classification (NCBI taxonomy): domain Eukaryota; kingdom Metazoa; phylum Arthropoda; class Insecta; order Zygentoma; family Lepismatidae; genus Lepisma; species Lepisma saccharinum. The sequence goes on along the minus strand of NC_139251.1, from coordinate 27,329,415 downwards.
CGACAAGTATTCATCCTCTTCCTAGTCAAACAGACGACCAGTTATCTGGTTAATTGTCTGGCCTTCAAACAAGTCTGATGTCAAGTAAACAATATACTTTGAATGAATCGTCAAACCTAATGGTTTGAACAGATACATTTTAGTAGATTTGAAATGATTAATATCAAGTATGGGAAGCTAGGCAGGTAGTGGACATGAAAAGCTACTTGATAAGTTTGAGCCCTCAATTTTAACAAGTCAGCCTTTCATCACACTGATAGATTCATATTGTGAATCCTTGTATGACATGTTGAGGCTATAAATCCTAATGTAAATTATATATTTTTTCGTTTGTTTGTAGACGGCAACTTGGAGACCCGACATCAACAACACCAAAATACCCTCGTGGAGTACAACCACTTTCCGGACAAGTAAATAGCCAACCATCTGGACAACCAGAAGGGATACAAACCATACCAGGTCAATATGGTGGTCAGGGAGACTTATATAAGCCAGATAGCAGGCAAAAGTAAGTATGAGTGTTGCATAGTTCCACAGTTTCCGTACAGAAAATTGTTCCTTGTATCTCTACTTCTCCCATAACCCTCCCCATGGTAGCATAACTAACACGCTCTGCGCCACCCTGCAACTTTTAGTTGTGGGCCCCTACTTGTTTCATTTTTTTTATCTTTCCTTTCTAAAATATTAATTCACGCTTACATTTATATTAGACATATACAAATATGAAAATGCATACATGTAATTTGAATCAATAGAAAAACTGGTACGAAAGGTTAAGACAAGAGACAAACTGTAAACATTTTTTTTATAATTAGATATGACAATACACTGTTACTACAAAAATTACGATATTGTTAAATGCCCATTACCAGTTCTCTGCTAGTTTGGTCAAATCCAGTTTTCAAGCCGGATCGCTTTGATACTAAACAGCGCCAGTCGACTCATTCTCACTCTTGTCATTGTGCTCAAGTAAGTTTTGATCAATTTTAGCTTCGAAAACGACCTCTCAGTTCACCGGCGTACGTAGAGGGGGACTGAAGGGGCTACAGACCCCTCTGAAATTTTGAGAAAATCAACAATTACAAATAAAAGCAGTGAAGAACTCAGGAAAAAACAGTGGTAAATTTAACCCCTGATCTTGAAATGACCACTGTCTGCCATTTTTGAAAGTGGAAAGTAATACATTTACGAAATATCTTATCTTATCCCCATAGAAAGCAGCTATGCACTATTCGCCTTTACAATTTCAGCCCCTCCCGAAAAAAAATCCTGCATACGCAAATGTCTCAGTTGATGAAGACGTCACAGTCACAGGTATGGACAAATACAGCATAGGCTATACTAGTATAAGCAGTGCATACGTCAGGAATGCTACTAGCCAGAATTTTGTTTTCTGTCAAGATGAATTCTAAAACTGCGCTGATGTTCGACGTTTTTTTAATTTTTATTATTATTTCAGTTTTGACACTACATTCCGAAAACAAACAATGTCTGTAGCTACAGTGCAAAATACATTGTCTTCATATTTCTCCCAGAAAATAGCAGATTCCATTAACTGTCTGTCTGTGTGTTCCGTTAGGGTGGTGGGGCTTAAAAAGGTGAAGCTTTCTTTGATGTGTTTCATACTCTGAAATCTATTGTTTACTTGATTTACTACAATTTCTAAACGCAGTATTAAAACGTATTTTCTTGCTTGTCGTCTACCCTTCGGCAACGCAATCAATGAAGAACTATTCAGCTAATGAAGGTTTTCTTCTAATATGGTATTTCACTTTCTACTTTTCTAGTGATTAACATTTTCTGTTTGCAGTTGACATAGAAATAGAATATGTTTGGTTGAAAATATAATTTAACGCCGAAAGGAAAACTTTTGTAAACTATCGGTCTTTCTTAATTTATCATTCTTACTGCGCCCCGGAAGACCGTGCGCACCGCACTTCTGATAACAGGTTGAATAGTTTATTTTCTTGATATTTGTAACTATCTTCTATTGTGTTTAACCTTGTTGATGGTGAATCTAGGCTACAAGTGAATTTTGTATTACGTCTATGCACTGAGTGTTCTAAATTATATTCAAATATACTTTGTGACTATTACAAGTCTTAAAGATACTAAATTGTATGCTTCATTAGGCGTCAGGTAGAAACAACTACCACAACAAAGATTCCGCTAGGAATTCGTCCTCTTTCTGGTACTACCGAAGGCCAAGAAACTTATTATGGGCAAGTAGGGAGATATCCCACACAGCAGAGACCTGGAATTGAAATCAGAGATCGGTGAGTGGATATTGTGTATATATATACACAGACAAACACAGACACACATACATATATATATAATGAGATTAAACTATGGAACAGACAGTCACCAGACACTTCAGTTTCTGCCGTCTTTTACTTACATCGGAATATGCGACCATGCACATTTAAAGATTTCCATTGTCTGGTGAGTGTTTTCTATTTCCTTCTAATTTTTTATATTAGCCCTTCTGGCTAGTGGCGTGCCCAGGGTTTTGGAAAGGGGGGAGTATGTATACTATTTTTAGTAGTCAGTCCTCACATTCCTGCCTCTTTTAAGGAGCCAAATGGCAAAAGGGGGCTATGACCCCACCAACCCGCCCCCTTTGGCTCTCCTTCCTTTCATCCACTACATATATGGAAGAGTTTTTCAATCCAAATAGGTATTTTACGTACACACACACACACATATAGACACTTCAAATATGAACAACAAAAACAAATTTGTTTTATTTTAATTGTTTTACATTAATATAAACATATTTGTTCAGGGTGATTAAAGCTCAGTATATGAACATTTTAAAATATCACATTAGTGACATAGAAGCGTAAATATTGGGCAGGGAAGGGGCAGCCAATACACTTTGTGCTACTCCGTACACGATACAATGTCTAACAAGAATAAGAATGATTATTAAATTATCAAATCATGTAAGCTGGAAGATTTGCTTGTAAGGCTTCAGACAATAAGTGAATTCAAGAATTGAAATAATAGACATGAAAATATCAATATTTCTTGTGTGTTACTCTAGAAATTGGCAAATGATCCAATTTTAATAAGGGTTGATGATGTTACAGGCGGCAAGTAGATACAAGCACAAGCACGACCACTCGTCTACCACCTGGTGTCTTTCCTGCATCTGGTGCGCAAAACAATCCGAGAGGGAGCAGTTTCGATCAGCCTGGGCGTTATGACTCTCAGCAACAATATGGCAGCCATGGCCAACCAGTTCAGACGCAGCCTGGTCAGTATGGGAGTCAATATGGCCAATACGACCAACCAAGTGGTGGCAGTGCCTACCAAAGTGATTACAGGCCAGCAGGATCATTCAGAAGGAAGTGAGTAAGAAACAAGGTTTGGAACCAGATGATTCAATAAACTGTCAGTGAATATTGAACATTATTAGAAAACAGAGAATTAATACTTAAATGCTCTTTTGTAAAATCAAAGTAATCGTTTAAATACTCTCGAAATACGAGTATCACCTGAAATTTGAAATAATGTTGTCAAAGTTTATTTAAGTCCACTTTTGGCTAACCGGGACTGGACCTACAGTTCAAAGTGTGATCCTGCCTCCACCAGGTATCGAACATGGGAATCCTTGGTTATAAAGTGATGACGATATGGAGAGGCTAATTTTACTGATAATCTCATGATAATGTGCCATGTTTGCTTCATTGGTTTATTTTACTTCGCTTTTCTGCCACCTTTGGTTAATCGCTAAGACGATGATGAGTGATGATGTGAAATTGATGAAAGGAGACTCGCCCTGCCAAAAATACCCATGCTCATACTGGGATTCGAACCCAGAACCCCTGGCATTGTAGCATACTGTGCTAACCTCTCTTTCACGGAGGTCGACAACCAAGTTTGCATTCACTGATAAAGTCATGATTTATATGCAATTGCATTAGTGCTCTATGGTAAGATAGAATTTTGTTGATTGATTGGGTTGGTGTTTTAGTCCACTTTGTGCACAGTAAGGCTAATCGGGACTGGTCCTACAGTTTAAAGTGGGATCCGAACCACTATGTGCCTCCACGGTATCGAACCCTTGATTACAAGGCAACGATACTACCACTGTGCCATCGTGTGGGCGATAGAATTTTGTATTTCCATAGATTCATACTGATAAAAACTACTACAATCAGTGATTACAAAGGCGGTTGTGTACAAACAGTAAAGAACATCTATGCCAAATCATCATAATTTGAAATATATACCTATTTCTCTTAAATTACAATGCCATATTTATGATGAACCAATATTTGCAATTGCAGACGACAAGCTGACACGACATCCACATCGACAACAACCACTCAACTGCCACCTGGTATTTACTCTCAGTCCAACTCTGGAAGCAATCCAGCAGGTGGTGCTTTTGGCCAACCAACTGGAACCCAGTCACAAGCAGGCCGATACGATTATCAGCCACAAAGCCAGCAATATGACCAGTACGGACAGCCAGGAGGAGTCCAAACACAACCTGGCCGCTACGACAACCAGCAGTATGGACAACCAGGATTTGGCGATGCACAACGAAGCGACCAGTACAACAAACCCGCAACAGGCGTCAGAGAGAAGTACGTATGAGGGGGAAGAAATGTGTCTTCCATTATCTTCGAGGACTGTTCATAATTTCTGTAATTTTTCATTGTCAACTATGGTTGGTTGGAAAATGTCGTTAATGTCGCTTACTTGTGATATGGGGTTGACTGTGACAAGGATATTGCATGGAGGATGAAAATAAAGGACAAGGAGCCATCTGTGGCCTTCATTAAATGAAGTTTGTCACAGATTTACCTATAAAAAACCTGAGAAGAGAAACCACAGTGAACAGAGTGAATCCAGGATAGAATATAATGGAGGAATATAGTTGAAAAGGCCTCATAGTATAAAGTTGTATGCCTTAAGAAGAACAAGGATAACATGGAAAACCAGTCGAGATAGTTGGTTGTGGAGTTTGATATGATTTCATTTCTATTGCTTAGCGTCACATTTCTGCTACATTGGGTTAACGCGACAATGAGGATGATGAAATTGATGAAGGGACACTCACAAAGAACATCCATGCCAAATCCTCTGTGTTTAAAGCATGCTGTATGCTGTGTTAACCACTCTACCATGAGTGGAGTTTGACCCATGACCTCTCAAATACAATTTTTCATCTGAACAACAACAATAATAATAATAATAATAATATTTTTACTGACCAAGCGAGGTTCAGGATATGCAGTTCTCACACCTGAACTAATTTAATTTGTTTATTTAATTATAGAATTAAGGGATAAAATAGTGCATTTCGAATTACAAGCTTATTTATGACACTACAAATCCTACTGTTTCATTCAATGATCTACTACTTCAAATTATGAATTGTTAAAATTGTTACTATTAACCATTTAAAATGTGTGCAACTAATTAAAGTGCATGATTATTGATATTAATGGTCTAATTATTAGTGCAAAAGTGATAATGCATTTATTTCTGTCAGACGGGAAGCGACTACCACAACTACATCAACGACCACCACTAGACTGCCACCTGGAATTCACTCTCAATCCAGTTCGGGAGTCAATCAACCAGGTAGCAGTACCGGACAATCAAGTGGGTCTCAAAATCAGCAACATGGCCAGTACGGACAGCCAGGAGGAGTCCAGACACAACCTTCTCGCTCCGACAGCCAGCATTATGGACAGCCAGGATTTGGAGCGGCACAACAGGGTGACTACAACAGACCGGGAACAGGCCTTAGAGAGAAGTATGTGTAACTGGGAACAATTAAAATTGTAATAGTAAACCAAAAGAACAAATAGGTGCAGAGCCTTGCCAAACATTAGGATAAATACACAGACACTAGAACTGCAGCTCAGTCATTGCTTTCAGAAGTAATAACCTGCAACAGTCTAGAATCATTCTTGGCTTGGTCTATTGATCATGTAGCAATAGAAATAATGAAGCTTTTTAATTGTTAACATGAGGTTTCAAAGGTATATCCACGTTTACTGTTTTGTAGCCATAGAAAAGTCTTTACACCTTTTACTGCTGCCGGGAAAATGTCAATTAGTATTTGAAATTACATATTAGAAGTAATTTTGTTAACCTTCTGTGACCTGAGGAGCAAAGCATAAAAGTAATATTTGTGATTTCGCAAATGTCACAATTGTTTGGCAAATACTCCTGGAAAACTTTTCGAGTCTGGACCCCCTCTCCCAAAGTTGAGCCCCAAGTTCGATTCTGCAGCCTAAAAATTAGGTTCTAAGTTACACCTATGGGCATTATGAACTATTTTCCACTACAGAATAAAGTCATACAAAACTGACAAAAATAGCGATAAATTAAATGACCAAGAAAGGTTAGTCATCTTATTCTGCTACAAGGTGAACAATAATTTCACATTAAGACTGACCAAAATCATCAGTTGTATATTCTGGCATATTCATGTATGATTTCGATCATTAGCAACATATTCTTGTTAATCTTTTGTATCTGTGTCCATGTATTTTGTGATGTAGGTCCACTATGAGTCCATAGTGACTCCTGGACTTTTGTTTAACTGTGTGTGTTTACAACTGCAAATGTGAACAACGTAAATGATAAATTTTATTGATCTCTCAGACGACAAGTTGACACAACTTCTACTTCAACAACAACTACGCAGTTGCCACCTGGAATTTATTCTCAATCCGGTTCTGGGAGCAATCAATACCAGCCAGGGCATTACGACTCTCAACAGACTCAACGATATGGTCAGCATGGGCAGTTAGGTGAAACCCGACCGGAACCTCCTCGCTATGATAGTGGACAGCCAAGAGTTGATGGTGTACAACAGAGTGACACTTACAACAGACAAGGAACAGGATTAAGGAAAAAGTATGTAGTCAGATTACCTGCTTCCTGTAAAAATATTCAGAATCGCTTATTCAGAATTTGTATTTAAATGCAAATCCAATTAGAAACTATTATTTCCATTATATTAGAATATGAAAGTAATTGATGTGCAAACAGTACTTAATTCATTACAAAATACTTAAATTGACAGCTAGGACAAGGGGTTGCAGAATATTGCCTCTCAATATTCAACGCTGAGATATACTAGCTATGATAAAGTATAAGATTGATTCATTGATTTCGTTAATTTTACTTTGCTTGTCTGCCACTTTGGCTAAATGCGAATATGAGGATGAGTGATGATATGATGAAATAGATGAAGACATGTTCACAAAGAACACCCACATTCAGGCCAGGACTTGAACCCGCGATCTCTGTGCTAACCACTTAGCGACGGGGAGAAAGTCTAAGAAAGAAATTGGTTGAAAGTTTGTATTCTGGTGGTAATACATATCCAACCATGAATTTACAGAGCATTTTGGGTAGCTTACGTTAGACTAATTTCATGTAACAATGATCGGATGTAACAATTTAAGAAGCATTATCAACAATCAGTAAATTACTGTTGTTTTATTATATTGATCATATTTCAGACGACAGGTTGACACAACATCAACATCTACAACCACTACAACGAAGCTACCGCCTGGTATTTATTCCCAGTCCAACACTGGATTCGATCAACAACCAGTAGCAGGCTCTGGCCAAACTGGTGGATCTCAGCCACAAGCAGGCCGCTATGATTATTATCATCCAGAAGGTCAACAATATGGACAAGCAGGTGTTGGACAGCAAAGTGAGCAATTCAACAGACCCGGAACAGGCCTTCGAGAGAAGTATGTGAATAGATTCTCATTAGAATAAACTAACATTAGTAACTAAGCCGAATGAAATATTTTAACACCGTGAAGCGTGAATTAAGCTAGATTTTCAACAATGACTGTGGAATATTTGTTATTCAATCAACAGGAAGACGAAATCTGCATAATATTAAAGAAGGTAATAGTTTTCTGATGCTCAGAAAGCTAATCATCTATTCAGAATTTCAGATTGTACGAGTTGTAAGAATTGTAAAAAAAAACGGCTACTACAAATGTCATTTCTTTAACAAGCCCTAATCAGGTAATTCCACATGCTAAGCAGGCACGTATCTAGAAATATATCTTGAGCGGGGGGGTTCGTACCAAATGTATCGTACTACTACTACTAATAATAATAATAATGTTTTAATTAAAATAATTATAATTATATTTCATTAATTGAAATAGTATGAATTAAAATATTCAAATTAATTAATGTATTTTTATTACATGAATAGGTAAAAAGACGGTATGAGGATAGTGAACAGTATGTATTCATTCTAGCTTACGTGTAGTTAAGGTCGGCAAAATTTGTAAAATTATCAACTGCCGTAGCAAGGAAATTAATGTCAAATAGATAAATATTGAACATTTATTGAATATCAAAAAGGATGTTAGATCCAATGACGAAAAGAAAAGTTCCTGGTAATATGTTATAAATATTACGTTATAAGTAGTAATAAATCTTGCCTAAATCTTCTTTGGTACTGTTATTCAAAGTCGTATGATCCTTGTCTTCCAATGATCGGCTGAAATAGTAAATAACATTCGATTAAACAACAAGTGTATTCATTATTTCATTTTAGTTATTTTAAAATTTCATTATTTAATTTTTGTACTTTGTAAGTCTTTCGGGGGGGGGGGGTCCGGAACCCCTGGATCTCCCTAAATACATCCTTGATGTTAAGATAATTGTTGTGGGGTCGAACTATGCTACTGTGTTCCTATTTTGAAGTGCCATTGTTACTGCAAGTATAAAAATAAATCATATTTTGTTTCTAGAATGCACCAGACTTAAAAGTCCAGAGAATACATAAAATCTGATCATGATGATTAACACAGTCCCGTATGCTTCGCTAAGACCATTGACACTGACTCAGTGGACGAGCACGTTAAGTGGCCGACTTTTCATCTCGCCACCAAAGTTTCCAGGTTTGAATCCCAGCCTGGGCATGTGCGTTCTTTGTGATGGTCCCTCGTCAATTTCATCTAATTTTTACTCAACCTCATTGTCGCAATTAGCCAAAAGTGTCAGAAAAAACTGATACTAAATAACCAAAATGTAGATGCAGGAACAATAATAACCTTAAACTGAAATATATTTCTAATGCAAGTAAATTTATCATTCAAGACAAGTTGAGGTTTCGCGATGAACTAGGCTCCTAAACACTCGGCTAAAATTATTTGCATGTATTAAAGTTCCATTGTCTGTACACAAAACTCTAAATACTTCTTTGTATGTTTCAGGCGAGACTCTGTGAATGCATTTACCACCACTAGCTCCCCAATTGAACATACTGGCAATGACCAAAAGTAAGTAGCTATGATAGTTTTCGAATACACTCTCAAGAGTTATACAAAAGTATGTGTTCTTCCCAGCAGTCGTATACTCAGAATATATAAGGTAGGTGAGCCATAGGTAGCCTGTATTCCCAAGGTGCCACGTTACGAAAATCATATGAATATTTAACACAGCTAAATGGCACTACATTAATATACCCAGTCTCCCTCAGGTGCACCATGCAGAAAATGAACTGTCTTGGGCGGCCAGCAGCCATTTTATTTAAGTTCTTGTGTAACCCCTAACGTCGTAGGGTCTGTGCAGAACAGTCCTCCACGGAGGTCAGCTATTGTTCATTGCTGTATATAATGCATGTCAACAATCAAAAGTTTGACACCAACAATTGTCTCTAATAAGATAAATAAACATGAATAAATGTTTTCTTGAGCACAAGCATAATTTTCTAAGACACCTATAAGTCGTGGGCCACCTTGGGAACAGACGTAACGGTTTTGTAATTATTTTTTCTTAAAGTTACAAGCAAATGTTACAAAATAACAATTTGGTACACGTTGTTAATTAGTTATAGGAGTTCTTTCATTTAATTTCATAAATTTATCTCCCATTACAGATTTGTAAATTGCCCTAGAAGCTTAACTAGTGCCACCTTTGGTTCACCTACCTTACAGCATAATAATATCTTCATAATAATAGTAATGATAGAAAATTCCGATCTCAAAAGCCAGATAGAACTCGATATACTAACTACAATGAAAAGCTGCTTGGCAGGCCTTGACCCTCACAGACCTATTGCACCACGGACCTTACAGTTTACACACACACACATACGTACATGCATGCAGAGCCAAATAGGTCTTAGCCAGTAGGGAACATGACTGCCATGGGATACCCAGGTTCATTTCCCAGGGTGGGTGATTTGTGGTGGGAATGTCCCTGCATGGATCAGCTTATTCAGCCTCAAATAAATATGGCTACCTGTGGGTAACCCTAGGGAGTAGGGTGGTGCTGATCACATCACCTCCACAAATGGACCGAGATCGCTTATATGTATCCCTCTATGTGCCTTCATGTCATATTGCAATGTGCAGTGATAGCTTTATTTTCCACACACACATGTATATTTTCTTGATAACAAATATAAGTTCTGCCAGTCTATGCAAATGTGTAAAAGTTATATATATTCTAACTGTGCCTTTTTTGCTAAATTATAGGCCTGAAAGTTTCCCCAGATCCAATAGACAAGTGGAAAAGGAGGCAGCTGACGGTTTCAATGATGGTGCAACTTCTGAACCAAAAACTCCAAAACCTGAAGACAAAACCGATAACCCAACCAGTGCAGCTGCATAAACTGTGATGAATTAAAAGCTAACTATTTTTTACAAGTCTTCTGATTAGAATATATAAAGATGTTTTCTATCTGTTTTCTAATTGAAGTATTGAACTTATATGTGCATTCATAAATATTGGAGTTACGAAATAATTTATCCAGTTTTCAAGCAATATCGTCACTCTGTTTCGTTATTAACTTATTTCACATTAACAGCTGCTTAAATATTTTCAAACATATGCATTTTGTGAATATTTCAGAGAAATTGTCGAACATTTATTTTGTGATATAATATTCTCATGTTAATTTGATTTATGTACATTTTTACCAAATAAAGATAATATTAATCATAATCATCATTAATTTTGTTTACAAATATCTTAGTAAGTGTACTCCTGTGCATTCTATTTGTATTTTTGGTTTTACGTCGCTTTTCTGCCACTTTTGTTTAATCGTGAGTGATGATTATAGATGTAATTGATAAAAGGACACTCACAAAGGAAGCCCGTGTCCAGGCCGGGATTCGAATCCATGAACTTACATCAAAAGTTATCCACTGAATGTGCTTGGCATGGTTGTAACTTGACGGGGAAGGGGACAATTGCCTTCCCAAAATGTTCACGTTTATTAAAATTTTGTTAACCTCCTGGAACCTGATGAATAAAGAAATAAAAGATAATTTGTGATTTCCCATATTAAACAGTTATTTAAGAAAATAGTCTATGGACGATGTTTTTATGAAATGAGCAACTTTTAGATTCTACCAAAGTACGCAAAATTATCTGGCTGGAATACTTTCTGTAAGCACAGAAATTTAAGAACTGGTGAAGGGAGGACTGTCGGGCTAGATGATGATGATGATAATTTTTTAAAAAAAATAATAATAATTTGCTTTTCATTGAGCGGGTGATCGCCCCAACCCCGCCGAGATCCTCAAGAGTTCGCAATATCGAGCAATATATCCAGTCTCCACTCATCTTTCACCATCTTTTAACTTCCTCTTTCCTTCCAACAATATATATGTTCCACGTGGCATACGCCTCTTGTCACGTGCCAGTTCCGACGACACAATGATAAATGCAAGGAAGAAATGTTTCCGGAGAGCGACGATAGATGGCAGCGCGTCATGTAAAGAAGAGCAGAGTTCATTGTAGAAACTAGGAGCGGAGAAGAGTGATTATATATATTATACTAAATGCAAAATATATAAAGGAAGAGTATAAAAATTATAGAAAAAGTGAATAAAATGTTGTATATTGCCAATTAAGATAAATAAGAATATGCTCGTATATGGAACAATTAGGAAAGTTAATAAGTGAGCAAATGAATTCAGAAATGTATCTCTCTTTTTTGATCCTAGTGATCAAAATTTGATTCAATACCTCTGGCGAGGAGAACATCGTCAGCTTTTGTATTTGTCCGTCCCTCGGTGGCGCTGTGTCCAATTAGACGCCCCGAAGCACTTACGGTTGTGCTTCTTATTAGACGCACTGGGCCATAGGCAGCGCTTGCTGTTAGCGATCCTGGGTTTTTCCCCTTTTGGTCGTTACATAGGAGGTGGCGCTATTGTCAGTTTAGACGCCCCTAATCTTTCTATAAGTATAGCTTGTGAAGCGGGGAAAGCGAGCGCATATATGTAATAAATAAGATTACGCTTTAAAAGGAAAGACAATAAATTAGAAGAAAGAAAAGAAGAATAAGCCTTTTCCAAAAATAGAAGAAAAAAATAAGAAGCCTTTTCCCAAAAATAGAAGGAAGAAAGAAGAAGCATTTTCCCATAATCGAAGGAAGAAAAGAAGAAGAAGCCTTTTTTTCCAAATTACGAGAAGAAAGAAGAAGATTTCCTTTCAATTATTCATATATAATTAAGAAGAATATAACCGACGTAAATCTGGAATTAACACACACACACACACACACACACACACACACACATATATATATATATATATATATATATATATATATATATTTTCAATGTATATACAAGCTTCGTTATATATTTTCTCTGTATTGTGTAAAGTTTTCAGAACATAGATCCGCATGTAACTATATCCTCTTGGCTATAAAACGCTTTCTTATTTGGAATTCTCGAATAAAGAACCTATCCCCTGAGATTATGATATCTGTAGCGTTGGTAAATAACATTTTAAGAAGTGCACTAGAGGGACGTTGCACAAGTGGCGCTCCTAACGTGGGGCATACATAAGGGCCTCGCACTCTCTCTCTCTCCCAAGACACAGGCAATGCAGGGCACCGCTCGGCTTAAACAATTATACTGTTCACGAGCTAGTAAAAAGCTCAATCGTCGGTAGAAGAGGCCAGCATGTTGAGAAAGGTGCTACTTTAGGCTAATCGCGAAGGTAAGGATGAGTGATGATAGGATGAAATTGATGAAGGTACTGATGGTGGATAAATGGAACACTGTTCATAAATTCTTCCACTGGTTCATGACTTTATGGTCACCAGCATGGGCGTTGGAAGGAAATTTCCATCTACTTTTTTTCAATTTATGGCAATTTATAAACGAAGCACTTTATTTCACCTCATTTTGCGTCATTGTTTAAAAATGGTCTCGAATTTGGTACGAAGCTTTCATAATTTGCAACACTGAAACTCGGTAAATTATAATTCCACACGTTTTCAAGCTTCTTATACTACTGCGTTTGCTGCTGCTAATGCTACTAATGTTCGAAGTAACTATTATGTAATCTTGGTTGTAACAAATACTATATTATTCATATAATAAACTTATTGGATGCTAAAATAAACTAAACTAAAACTAGTACTGCTACAACTGATGCTGCTACTACTACTACTACTAGTAATAATAATAATAATAATTTAAAATACCGATAATGAAATAATTTTAAAAATGAACCCCTCTTTGACAAACTTCTGTACATGCCACTGGTCTGTATCAGAATATTTTTGAGGGGAGGGGGTGTCCTCGACATCTTCGATTCGACCCCCCTAGGAAAATTTCTGGCTACGCCCATGGTCACCAGTGGCGTAAATAACACCCCTGCTGTGCGGGTGGGGGGGCGCACGAGCATTGGCGGCGCAGTAAGAATGATAAATTAAGAAAGACCGATAGTTCACAAAAGTTTTCCTTTCGGTGTTACAATATATTTTCAACCAAACATCTCATAGTTTTATGTCCCTACAACAGAATATGTTAATCACTATAAAAGTAGAAAGTGGATTACCAGATTAGAAGAAAAGCTTTATTAGCTGAATACTTCAAGTCATTGATTACGTCGCCGAAGGGTAGACGACAGGCAAGAAAATACGCTGGCAACGCTTTCACCCCTCCCCGCCCCTACTTACCGCCCGCGTTTCAGCAAGGTTTGGTGAAATTAAGCTGCTCCCGTATGTTGTTAGAGTCGAATTACTTTCAGAACATCTCCAGCGGACTGCGCGAGTCTGTCTAGCGAGCCTAGTGGGCGTGTAGAACCTGAGCAAGGGGCTTAGTGATACATTCTGGGTTGTGATGACGTCAGTGGCTCGCTTGGATAATTGGCTGATTCGAGAGTTGTGACTCGTTCCGATGCTTCAAATGCATAATAGCCAAAGATATTACGGAAATTCCCTCTAAGTTTCTTATGTAGTTATTGTTAATGAAGTGAGAAATATTTAAAACAAACGTCCAAGTTGTGCTGAATTTCGATAAAGGAAGAAACAAGATGAATAAAAGGCAAAGAAATATCTTAAGATTCATTCCTTTATAAACCTGGCAGCAGTAATAATTGGTGTATTTAGCGAGAGGGGCACGGAGCACGTGCTCCCCCCAAAATGGGAGATTAAGTACTTCAAAAAGTATTGATAGTGTTCTATTACAACGAACAATGTTCGAGCAAACGTTTTTCAAACAGTAAAACTATCCGGCATACATTATCGGGACTAGATTTACTAGTCACTTAAATAAGTCAACACCGGAAAATCAAGGCAATATGGCATGTTAAACGATGGACACAAAGCAATAGATCAATATTTCACATTTTTATGACAGTATCACCTGATGAAATGATTTCTCATGCGTATCCCTTTCTGAAACCATTGTTAATACAAATAACTAAGAACCACAAAAATGTTATCACTTTGTAATCAGGGGGAAGTGGGTTCGTTTCCTGGTGGAAGTTTAGATTCCACTTTGGGGATCCACTCCCGATTAGCTTATCTGACTACAAATTGGCCTTACAACAAGCCCTTATAGAGAGGCACGACTCACTTCTTAAAACTCACGTTTTTTCATACATAATTGTAATATATATTTTTTTACAGTTTGTTGTCTTAACCTTTCGTAAACGTTTTTACATTGATTCAAATTACATGCATGCATTTTCATATTTGTATGTACCTAATATAAATGTGGGCTTGAATTAATATTTTAGAAAGGAAAGCTTTTTTTATGAACGAATAGGGGCGCACAACTGAGCGTGTTTTTTTACTCTACTGATGGTCACCCTATATAAACTTTGTTATGCGCTTACAGACCGTTACAATCAACGTTAAGAAACGACATTGAATACAGAAGGCAATAATAACAAAAGTGAAAAGACAATAAAAGAAAATCTTAAATGTAATGCACCAAGATTTATTTCCCCATTACGAATACAAACAGCGACTACACGTCAATTTAACACTAATCTTCATTTACTTACATAAAATGTCAAGATATAATCAGTGAAGTGATGGTGTGATAATATACAACAATAATACTGAACACAACGTGCATGAATGTTATTGAAATGTGAGGACATTAATTCTAGGATGATGACAGCAAATCATACATAAACAGTTCTGCATGATCGCTTCAAACTGCAATCTTCTTGAAAATAATTTGTTTCACAGTTTGATGAATGAGACTTTAAAAATGGACTCTGTCTCGAGTTCATTTTTTTTTTATCAGTTGTAGATAAGAAAAGTTACGGGTAACTTATGACGCAGGCGGTGAATCATCTCGCTCTCTGGAATAAGTAAAAAATAAATTCATATTAGACATTTAATTATAATGTACAGTAAGTACCATATTCTATATTATTATTCCCAATTGTAAGTAGCTTTTGTCGAATTAATGAAAAATCATTTACTTTGTAGGTGTACATAGGAATAATTTATATTAATCTACAGGGATACAGTAAAATGGAGATAAAACATGAATACATACAAAAATGTATCTGAAAGTGGACAACTTTCCAGCAATATGGCTGATCTTATAAATCATTAACTGCAATTACACTAAACAAGGAAAAAAAACTGGATATTTTGAGGTACAAAATGCAAATCTGAGTTAGTAATAAGTAACATACTGGTTTACCCTCTGATTCCGTGTGCGTATGTTGTCACATCCAAACTGGGACTTGAAGAAGTTTCTGGAGCAGGTTCACTCCTGGTTCCTTGTTTGCTGTCCTTTACTTCATCGTCGAAATCAGAAATTTTCTCTTCCGTGTCTCGTTTTCTGCTAACAATAAACACATTTTATTGAAGTAGCTACTAACTTAACCCATTACAACCATAGGCGTAGCTAGAACTTTATATTTGGGTGTGCACAAAGAAAAAAAATGAGGTCTTGTACCTTGTTAATAGCATATTGTGCAACACAATCACTTGACTCTTTAACTGCACTGATGTTTGTAAAGGAATATAATAAATTCACTAAATGACAGTGTTGAAAATTTCTGTACTAGAAAAAAATCAAATTGCATAGAAATTACACACACACAAAATGTTCATAAATGTTACAAACAAATAATCAAAATACACGTCATCTATAACAAGAGACGTCTGTCAAAAGGTACAATGTTCTTAAACTCATCAATAACTTCATTTACATCAATAGACTAAGCTTTTTCCTGTTCCACAAATAGCAAAAGCAGGGCTTCCAGTCTATCCTGCTTCTGAGTTGCTCTTAATTTAGTTTTAACTTGGGTAAGCTTGGAGAAAGCTCTCTCACACGTGCAGCTTGTGACAGGTATAGAAGAAAAGCGCTGTAGTACAGAATAGAATGCAGTAAATATCTTTTTTCTCCAATGACATAAAAAAATCGAAAATTTATAGACATTCGTTTCATCAGCAACAATGCACAAGTTTGTACCAAGTAATGACATTTTCAACTTCTTACAAACTGCCGCTTATTTTCTCTCTTATTGAAATATCTGTCTTTAATTCTCTTTGATAAAGCAGCCCATTAGGGTGTGCCTAGGCACACCCGGCACACCCCGTAGCTACGCCTATGATTACAACACGATATTTGTGAGTTGAGTGATATGGTTTATTTTATTTCGCATTCCTGCCCCGTTTGGCTAATCCCGAAGATGAGGATGAGTGATGATATGATGAAGGGACACTCACAAAGAACACTTCGATCCGGCCCTTGATGTTGTAGGGCGCTGTTATAACCACTCCACGACAGAGGTGGGTGACAAGAAAGATAATTGTGCATAACTATGCAGGTATTCCATAAGTTTGAATGGAGTGGTCTTAATCATTGAATCTTGTCTATGAAAAGTTCATTATTTACTCTACACTAATGCAAACTGAATACAAATGAATTGCTATTCATTAAAGCAAGTACTCAACAGTGACAAAAATGCCTTTAACCAGTAAACTCTTTTGTTACCCTTATCTGTAATGTTCCGCTATTGCAACCGCAGTATTTTCTTGGCAATCCTCAAGTTACTTACCATTGGTTGATATTGAGAGGGGCACGTGCAATGAACCCGAGTTTTTAGAAAAAAAATGACTATCAATATAAATAGCATCATTACTGTATTACCATTCTCAAATTCTGTGTCAAGTTTCGAACTTCTCGGGGGGGGGGGGGGGATGTGTACACTGAACTTCGAAATACCGGGTGTCTGAAAATAAGTTCGCTAAAACAACTCTACATGTATAAATCCGGATCTTACGACAATATACGTACATAGTCTAATATGCTTTCGTTTAACTTTTGAAACTTACTTCAGCGCGTTTTGTGTGGTGCTGGATGTTGAACTTCCAGTCGAAGATTTTTCTGTGCTTCCTTGAATTGTTGAAGTCTCTTCGCTAGCTTCTTCGGCGGAATCGTTACCAGAACTTATTCCTAATTTCTCCTTGAACCATTCAATTACGTCACGCCTGCAAGAATAAAAACAACATAGCTGCATAACGTGTTATAATAAATGCACATTGTAAACTTCTTGTGTTATGTTCGTGGGTTGGAGATTTAATAGTGGCAACTATTTATTTACATATGATACAAAAAAGATACCTCTGTGAAACTTTTACAGCCCTTTGAGGTAGTCACCAGCATCATATTCAACCGTTGCCAGCGACGTGGAAGCCGTAGTATTTCTGTAGCAGTGCCTGTGCTGTTGCCTGAAGAATCTCTGAAACAGTTCGGAACATTCATCTTAAGGATCAAATCAAAGTCGCAGGTGCTGGTAGAGCATCTGCCAACCCCATCGAGCTAACAAATCAGCCACAGGTTGCGCTACATGCGCCCGAGCATTGTCCAGCAAAATGATGGGAGGATTCAGCAGATAGTGTGTCTTCCTCTTTTGCAACGCAGGTCGCAGGTTATGTTCCAAAAATGACATTGACGGTCTGTCCTAAAGGTACAGCGAGAATCACCAGAACTTTCACATTAATGGGGTACTGACTACACAACCTTAGACCGCCAACTCCAACGATACTCTATTCCTCTCGTTACAGCGCATGCGCCTGGTTTTGGAAGGAAGAGTCCATTTACTGGGAGGTAGGTTAGGTATCAAACTAACGTGTGGTATAAGTGAGAAGCACCGGCTCCGTTTCATGGGGTTTATACACCAGGGTTGCCACTATTAAATCTCAAACCCGCGTAGAAAAATTGCATTCTTGCAAAACGCATGTTCATTGTAATGGACCATTCAATGTGGACACAGTGGGGCTAATCCAAGACAGATCTCAATGACTACCTGTTCCTATGCTGTTCAAGATCAATCCGCCAATCCATACCAATTTCGTCCAGCATGTCAAAAATTATATCATACCATTTCCAAAGCCACTAGTACAAAACTTTCCCTTGTAAGCCCATAGGGAATGAAAATTGTGATGGGAAATTTGGGTTCACGTACCTGTTGAACTTGTCTGTACAGTGTCTCGAATCAAGTTCTACATTATAGGCTACAGCATCAGAAAATAGTATTTCTTCAAGGTAAATAGACTTTTGAAATATGTATCAGGAGTTGCTTCTTGCAAGATGTTATACGTGGAAAGAGAAATTTTGATTTACAAGTTACTTGTAACCATCATTATTAGGAACAAAGAATTGTTTGTTTCTTTTGGGCCATTTAACGTCACCCTTTTACCTCTCGATAATAATCGGGATGATGAGGAGGAATGATGATTTGATGCAAGAACAAACACGAGCTAGGATTCATCCCCAGAACGGTTGCAGTGTTCATGAAATATAAATCAGTGCAAGCCTCCGTAGTTGAGTGGCTTTGTGTTCATATATTTCATAAATTCACTATTCATTCTCATCGTTGCGATTGAATTAAAAAGACATAAAAGTGACGTAAAATAACAAAAATTCGAATATATGCCAAATTATTTTCCTAAATAATATGTCTTGTGGTTGTTTCTCAACTAGCGATGGGTGGTAAGTTCTAATTCACTTACTTTTCACGTTCTTCGCTGTCGTCTTTTACTTCTGAGGAACAGTTTGTGGGAACATCGTAGTATTTTTGTATCACCACTTGATGGATTACGTACACTGGGTAGTCAGAACTGCAACAACAAAGTTGTAATATTAATTTTATTGCTCACACTTAGATAATATGAATTATTTTGTACACTACTTGTATAATTACCATTTAGATTCAATTTACTGCTTCATATTCCTTGCTTGTTTGAACGAAGTAGTTTGAAGGACAGTACCCAACTTCTTGCGAACAATAAAATAAAACTCTGTCTTAGTTCCTATATCTCATGGTTTTAACTCCGTTGTGTTAAGTTTGAATAATGTGAAACGAAGCCACAAAAACAGACTTAACAAAATAATTGAAAGAATCGAAGATAATACAGGTTTAAATGCAATTCAGACTCTTACCTGTAAACTTCCGCCAACTTCGTGTCATTTTCTGAGCTTCCCAAATCTATACTTCGCGAATCACGACTGGAAGAGAAATAACAGTGAACAATCAAGATTTAAGTGATTATGCATTTAGTGTGTTTTAAAGATTGATTCGATTTTGAGAACATCATTGTCAATAATAAATTTAATTAGAAACAATGGAAATATTTTTCAGATCTCATAACAAAAGGAATCATAGGACTTGCAGTAACTGATACAAACATTCATAAAATCTAGTTTGGAAGTTCTGAAATAAGAATCTTAATTATACCATTAATATTGAATTTTTAATTTTCTTATCAGGCTATTACTGATTGTAAAAACAGAAAAATATGTCTGTGAAGAAAGGCTATATTGCCAATCTGTAAAGAAAATTACTGAATCTATGATATGGTGTACATTATTTGAAACAACAGTTTCTTGTTAGGAGATCTTATTCGCATAATTTTTTAATAATTATACTCACTAATCATAGGTATCACTGCTTTCTGTGGTCTCGTCTGTGAGTGGCGAGGAGCTGACCAGCAGAATGAACTGGGCCACTAATATTACCTGCAGAAATATGAGACAGAAATATGTAAAATTGACTTACCTAAAATAATACATTTTTAATAGAATGTTAAGTTATATACAGTATGTTCTTCCGTTTGTTTCGCCACCAATCGACAGATTTCGATGACATTCGCTAATTAAGGAACTGAAGTACTGCATCACAAATTGAGATTTTGTATTTTTACTGCAAATAAATCCAGTATCGATAGTCGCATTCGTCTATTATTTATTTCGTTATTTGAACGTAATAAACATTTACTCCTGGGTCAACAACGCCGAGAGATGAAGAACGAGAACCGTTTCACTTTTTGCTATTTTACAGCCTCATCCTTTGTATTCTACAAGGTTTTTCGTCTACATTGAACCTATTGTGTCCTCCAGGATCTATCTGCTACATATTAGATGTTTTTCTTCGTTTCTCTTAACAGAAATTTCACTCGATTAATTTTTTGAAAAGTACTTTTCTTTCAAATTCTTGCATAAAATTCTCTCAATACTAAATCAGTGTCATTCTTAGAGAAATAAATGGGCCATTTTGTTTTCATCTCTTGTATGGAGTATGGGAATTCTCATTATAAAAGCGAATCAAAATCCTATACAAAATCGGGCCAAAATATCCACTTAACAGTTTTGTTACCACAGACAATAACTTACAGACTTGTGATTAGCCACAAGCAAAAGTATAGAGCGTCTGTGAAAAATTTTCTAACGTGATGTTGAATTGTACTAGTAAATTATTATGTAATGTAATACAATATGTGTCAATACTAATTTCGACTTGATACTTGACCACATGCAACTTTAAATTCATGGTTACTCTGCGGAATTCTATTTTAAAGCTCACTTAGTTCCTAGAAACTAGTGAGTGCCATTAAAAATCTTTGAAAATTGCAGAATATTTGTTTACCATTTCAAGTAAACGCATATGTTGATTGGATCTTTTCAATGACGCCAACCAGCTTATTGGACTGATGCCACAAATGATTTAACAGTTAGTACTACTTTTATATGACTTTTCCGTATGTTTCAACAGTAATGAAAAAATTATGAGTTGCTAAGAAAAGGTAAAACCAAATCTCAATAATAGGTTATACATTTCTTACCAAGAAAGGTTTTGTATGATGAAATTTTTAAAAGTATAAAGATTTACTGTGAATTTTCTTCCCTCATATTTTCATATTTAAACATATGAGGTTTATTATAATTAACTAGCTGATTACCGTTGACCGGTATATATTTATCCCTATCTTGTATTAGACAGGAAAATAATGAATTGAATTCTAACTGTAGTGTAAAATATAACTAATTTTAAATGTGATCGTGAATGTCACCAATTAGCTTAGCGACTCCGAAAACTATAGATTCGACACTAACCTAGGTCATTTGTGGCATTTTATTTTTCACCCCCTCTCTCCCTCCATGCCGATAGATGATGAACTTGGAGTTGAACCGCATTGGGAGTGTCACAAAAACAATGGATTCCATTCGCAACACAGCCTGAATGTTAGACAACCAGAGAAACGCTATCGTTGTGCGGATTGCATAGAGTCACGGATGTTTGTTTGTGCGGAATTTAATATCGGTGGTTCTCGAATATTTTTACATTTCACCCCTTCCCACCCCACCCCTAGGGGTGTCAGGGGTGTCTTACCCCAAAATATTATTTCCAGA
Source organism: Lepisma saccharinum (assembly GCF_977018435.1). Lineage (NCBI taxonomy): Eukaryota > Metazoa > Arthropoda > Insecta > Zygentoma > Lepismatidae > Lepisma > Lepisma saccharinum. The sequence continues at coordinate 27,307,477 of NC_139251.1, read as the reverse complement.
TTGCAAGTGATACGTGTACCAAGTTTGGTTGAAATTACTCCAGGCGTTCGAGAGTTATGCCGGAACAAGAAAATATAGACATCCACACATACATCCATTTTTATATATATAAATAGATGAAAGTAAATGTTAATTTCACACGGTCATCAGTAAATAAAGAACCGTCATTTTGCAGTTCATACATGTAACACGTTCTCCAAGTTATACTGCCGAACTCTGTGGCCGAGTGGTTGTCGACCACCGTGGCAGAGTGGTTAGCACAGCGCGCTGCAACGCCACGGGTTCCGGGTTCGAGTCCCGGGTAAGGCATGGGTATTTGTGTTTGTCCAAACGTGAAAAACTGAGAACACTGTAAAAATTGAAAAGTGTAAAAGTTGAAAAAGTGTAAAAGTTGAAAAAGTGTGAATGACGGTGTATACCACCGCGTAGGGGTATTCCTTTAATAAAAATAATAATAATAAAAAAAGTGGTTAGCACATCGCGCTGCGACGCTAAGGGTCCCGGGCTCGAATCCCGCTCGGGCTTCTTTGTTTGTGAATGTCCATATATCAATTTCATCCCATCTTCGCAAATTAGCCAAGAGGCACAAAACGCGAAGTAAAATAAACTAAAGCAATCAATCAATCCAACTTATACTTTATCTAGGATAAATTGATTGTAAAAATAACCTAGTTCCTCTTTTAAGTAGCAATAACTATAACGGAGTTACATTTTAAAAAGAGTAACTGCAACTGAGTTAATGTTCTAACAAAGTAACTGTAACGGAGTTACTTTGAAAAAGTAACTGATTATCGATATATATCCACCTCCTTGGATGCTGCAGCACTTTGGCATCATTCTTATCGGTATAGTGGCTCATGGGGTAAAATTTATACAGGAGATTCCATTAATATTCAATGAACAAGGATAAATGGCGTCATATGAAAGCTGTTCAGTTCCTGGAGAATTATGCCACGATAATTTTAACAGTTTTATGTCTTATATTCCCTTGAAAATCCTTAACTGTAAATAATCACTCTATAATAGTCATTTGTGAGGCTAGTTTTATCAGATTGTGCATATCTTCTAACAAACTGCTAGCAGTCACATCTGTCATTCCGGATTGACACTACGTATTAATTTCCGAAGCTGTAATCTGTAGTTGTACTTAACATTGAAAGAAATGCTTCATGACATATAACCATGAAATATATTACATGTGGTATTAAAAATGTGGTGAAAAATAACACGTCATACAAAAGTCTAGGAATCTCAACATGTAGCACGTTGCTGAACAAATTTTAAACCTTAACGCTTGTGTCTGAAGACATTTAAATAGCACAGAAAGTTTGCTTCAAGCTTGAAACAAACCTTCTGCAAGTGTATAATAGCAAGCTGTAAGCTTGCATACTTACGGAAATCTTCATGTTGTACGATAGTCCTTCAAATGATCACAAACTGAATGCGGACCCAGCGTGAACAATACTTCAGTTTATATTCTATTCGATTGGCTTCTCATGTTGGGCAAGAATGACTCACTCTTCTTCACACACTAAACGTATAGAAAGAACTAATGCACGAGAAGGGGGAGGGGGCGATAGTTTACTTCATCTCTCGCTCAAGGTAAACTATTTCTCCCACAATGGTAAAAGTTCCACGAAACTCACACTCAGTTGTTAATAATCTTTGAAGTAGGTGTCGCAGGGGGTAAAATGGCTTGTTAAAACACTTGCCACGTTCTTGCAAACAGTACGGAATCATAAAATTTTCAGGAGTTTTTCCGGTATCTCTTGGAATAGTTTGACTCATGCTTTATGTGTTTTTCTATGAAAGTTTATTTCGGTAGGTGTACGTAATGATCGCATTTTACATTTTTGCACTACCTTTGAAACATTCATTGTTTGAAAAAAAAATGAAAGCTCAGGGCAATAAGGTGTCAATTATTGCGAATAAATTTCTCATGATCGGTACTTCTTGTACAGCGTTCACCATAAGTTTCAGAACATTTTATAAGCAACCCAACTTTCACAAGGCGTTGGTGAGTGGGGCTCAATTTCAATGTTGCCACATGCACAAGCACAATAGATATGTTTGAAATACACGAAGGGAATAAAAAAAGCATTATGTATTTAAAAATACAAATAATTCAGTATTATATCGCAAATAACAAAATACTTATGAAAGAAATGCCCATACTTCTACTTAAAGAAAATTGATTTCCTACTTTTTCATTGCTGATAATTAGAAGAATGGAGCAAAGGGAAGGAGACGAGACAAAAGGAGAGAAGGAAGAGCAGAGGAGGGGAGGAGAGAAGAAGAGTGGAAGACAGGAGACAGGAGAGAAGATAAGTCAGTAAAAAAGACGGGGTTGGAAACAAGAGACGAAGATACAATAGGAGATGAAAGCGGAAGGGACAAGCGCTGGACAAGGGAGAGAAGAGAAGAGGCAGTTTCAGAAAATATTGCCTGAGTGTCAAGAATTGATGGGTAATTATTTAACAGAAAGATAGTACCATTAACAGCATTGTAAAATTAAAAATGGTATAAGATTTTTTTTGTGTATTAGGAATACCCAAATATTTCTTACACTGATACAAAAACAGATTATTTCACATATTTATGAGAATGATTTGAAATCGATACGAGAAAACTGAGCTTCCAAAACACATTGTTTTGTTAGCAATATACATTGTTAAAGGTGTCAAAATTCATTATCATATTCAAGGTAATTCAATATTTGAATCGGTTAAATATAGTATTTTTTTGATTCCGATATTCCACAAACGGCTGATATTCTTACATCAGAAATCGGCTTCTGTCATATCCATATTACTTAATACGCAGGTATTCATTTATTAGTACAATAATTAAGAATAAAATTTGGTAGGCCTTAAAATATTAATTTTATAATTGACGTGGAAATTGTTTTTATTATTTTGAAAAAAAAAACCTTCCATCTCCATTTTAACCCTTGATTGAAGTCATACGTTATTTACGTATATTACGCATCATTAGAAGAAAATGAAGGAATACAATGAAACCAGTTTTTGGACAATTTAGGGGGAGTTAAGCTTCCTTGGCCCCTGTTACCGAAATATAAATAGAGAGCCTTTTGAGAATTCGACCAAGGCTTTGAAGATAACATAAAACCGAACACAGCATTTTCAGTGCATCTTCTTACTTTGTGACGTCATCTTTCGGTTAACAAATGACTGTCGATTATGTAAGTCATTGGAGCATGCTTGTCAATTCGGCCTTAACACAGAGTTCCTAATAGGAAGCAGACAAGCATTGAGTCTTGCCTAACTTGCCCTTGAAGAGCGGTGTCCAAGGTCTGAATAAAGACAATACTAATCTCCAGTAGCACAGGAAGAGGGAGTCCAGGGGTGCACTGTACTCCAAATTTTTAGGGGGCCAGTATCCCCTAAATTCATCATTCCCCCCCTGACAAGTTCAATACAATTGGTCGAAGTATATTTTAATGAAAATATTAAACATATTTTTTAGCCCATCTTAACACCAAAAGCACACAATTCGCAACACGAAATGTTATTCATGTGTTTTTTTAAAAAATAAGGCATGTTTTCAATTAGTGTTGCCAACGAGACGAGACTTTGGCCTGTCTCGTCTCGTGGAAATGCTGTGAAATGCTGTCTCGTCTCGAAAAATATTCATTTGTCTCGGGACACATGATCAATCTCGTCTCGTCTCGAATTTTTAAAAACCTGTCCCGTCTCGTCCCGTGGGCAACACTATTTTCAATATACATAGATTTGGAATAACCAAGTAATAGTTTCTGGTTTTGATTTATTGAGTTTGTGTTTTAAGTCCACTTCATGCACAGTATGGCTAATCGGGAATAGACTTGCAGTTTAAAGTAGAAACCGATCCACTATGTACCTCCACCGGGCATCGAACTAAGTAGTTTCTGATAACGAAATAATTGCTTAAATGGGCGAGAAACAAAGTTTTGTTCTCTAGAATCAAATAAGTTTGGTAATATCGACCATTTGGTCAAAATTACCAAATTTAGTAAAGGCTACCATTTTTTTTGTTTATGTGTTTTGTTAATTCAAACAGATCAGTTTTTTTTCTGTGTAGTGATTTTTATGTACGGAGTTTCAAGAAGTCTTAATTTTTGAAACATATGAAGCCATATTTAGAATCTCTGGAACAAGGTCGCGCATAACGTTAGAGAAAGGGAGAAATCGAGTGGGCGGAGCGAAGCAGTATACGCTGCTGCAAAATCTGGTAGCTGCAGTCTCCACGCAATCTCGTTCCCTCTCATGTGTTCATTCATGGAACACTCTCGAGTTACTACGTGCGCAGAGATTGTTCTCTTTCGCTCGCTTCAGAGTTCCTCTGGGCAGACTACAGTTAACATGTAGAGGAGTCATCAAGACTTTTTCGTGAAGGGCCAACCTTCGATATAAAGAAGCTAGTGGGAAATCACACTAAAATGAGAACTTAAATGTCATTATATATATAAATTGTGGCTACTGCATTAAAAGAACACTAGTTTTGCAGACTGTTATACATTTATTTATTACGTAAATACAAAAATTGTATTGTTTGATCGATTGTGAATATTAAAGGTCTATCTCTTCATATAGGTGGCACGGAGAGGAGATTCAATTACATTTTCTTGCTTACCATGAAAACAAGCTAATGTCATTTTCGAATACGGCGCCCCAAAATCTGTAAAGAACAGTAATTCTGTTTCGTTTCTGTAAAAATTGAAGTTATATGACAGCGGAATTTGACAAAATGTCTGGAGGGTCTTCTGGCCCCACGAGACCATGCATGGATACATCACTAAGAACATTTTCTTATCTCATTTCAAAGTCAAAAGAAATGGAAAAGTCAAATAAACAGAAAAAAAAAATGCTCTTTAGCATTAAATCATTCAGATTCTTACCAGTATTTTTTGAAAGAAAGCAATTTTCAATCATGTACAGTCATCTACCATAAGAATGAGACACCTGAATTCGGAAATACTGGCTTTCCCGTATTACGTTGTACGTGTTGCCTAACTCTACGGCGATGATAGCAGCTTTGCAATAGGAAGTTCTGTTTTCACCGGATTGATTGATTGATTACTTTATTTTACTTCATTCTTGTGCCACTTTTGGCTAATTTGCGAAGATGGGGATGAGTGATGCCAGTATTACAGAATCTAGCTGTCCCATTTTTATTGTCAGTGACTGTACATAGTGTTTTGCTTGGAAGCGTACATATTTCGCAAATTCATAGAATTTCGGAGGAGGTAGTCGATTGACGCCCAATCGTGTGCTGATTCTCTGTTCTCCATCTCACCTTTAAGTACCCGTATGATTTTTTTTAAAAGTGAATTTTGTATTCCTTCAAATCAAAGCGGCATTTCTTCACCACTGCTAATTTTGATTCGATACATGCCAACGCGCTACTTTCAGCTTATGTTTATCTATCGAAGCCAATCTAGTATATTCTGTCCCGGGTATCAGGCGAACGAGAACAATTCCTCTGTGCAAGTAGGACTCGAATGGGCTCGACCAATGAACGTGCGAGAGGGATAAACGCGGCTACAGCTACCAGCAATTTGCAGCAACGTGCACTGCTTTGCTCCAACCATTCGCTTTCTTCCCTTCTCTACCGTTATGCGCAGTCTTGATCCACAGATTCCCAAAACAGAATATCATTCAGAATCTTTAAAAATTGCATAATAATTGTTTACCATCCCAGGTAATCGCATATGTCGAGTGGGTCTTTGCAGTGGACTGATGCGAGAAATAATTTTCTCAGATTCTGTAAATGTTTGGTTTTGGTTTTGTACAATTTCAAAGACTTAAACTGTTAAGACTTTTAAAACCATATATAAACGCAAAATTTTGAGAAAACTTGTCAAAAGACATGTGGTTAGTGTTGTTATTGATTGTATGCTTTAAAAATTGTTTAAATTATAATTTTTGAACTGAAAATATGCTACGTTCAAATTATGTGCCAGAATTTCCTAATAATGTAAGCTATAATCTGTGGTGCAAATATTACTATCCTATATTTGGACTTCATGTGAACATTTTAAGACAGTACAGGACATCGCATGACTTTTAAGGAGAGATATTATTGTCGAACGCATACACCCACCCACCTACCACATTCACTGGCGCACAGATTTGCAGATTGCTGGACTCTGGACTTGAAATTCTGCTAATAGTTCAATCAAATATATCTGAGGAGTATATACGTATATATATATATATATATATATATATATATATATATATATATATATATATATATATATATATATATATATATATATATATGCTATAATTTGATTAGCTACTTTTTATTTTACTATAATAATTTCCACAATCTTCGTGCGCTGTGTGTCATTATTTTATGTATTTAATTCATCTCTAACACACACACACACATTCACTGAGCACGTAATACGAACACAAAAGCTTGGGCTGATTTTCTTTTAAAGTTTTCTCTTCTACAGATATCGCATACAAAATAGTGACCTCCCATTAACTGTAGAAATATTATTCTCAGGGTATTCCTTTGGGTGATCTACTAGAATAAAGGTTCTCAAGGTTTCTGTTTTTAATTTTTATGTGTTATGCTTTGTTTTTTTCATGATTTCAGTGTAAAATGGCCACTATGTGCTGTATCTAAGATATCTTAACTGCATAAATACCACACAAACAACACAAATATGGTTTCTAGATACGAACTATGTCAAAACCTAGCTACATTTGTTGCGGGATATTATCGAGCATATTTTTCGGATTGCTTGACTCGAGATTCTGCTAATGAATCCAAATGTATCTGAACAACAAAATATTTTCTTTATTTTAATTGAGAACAAAATGAATTTCGACATGACCACTTGCTTCTCAATATTTCCCACAGACTTTCATTTCTGGCAATCGTACAATCACAGTGAATATATTTCAGTATTAGTTTAACTTTTCATAAGCTTTAAGCGTCATTCAAATATTTCAATGCATCAAATTATATTGATTTCGTTCTTCTAATGCGGTTGTTTAGGTCACACATTTGTAAGGTTTGATTAACAGTAACTCGATAATGCCTGGATTAAGCGTAAAGCAAATAAAGTAGGCTATAATGCGAGAAGAAAGAAAGGCCATTTAAGCTTTGTTTCAATTATTTTCTCTCTCTCACTATTATATGGTGAAAAGTATGAAAATTGTGGATGCAAAGTGAACTTACAATGGAATACACAAGTATTGCTCAGCAAATTGTCCATGACTAATTTCATTATTTTTTCTCTTCCATCCTATGTGTTTTAAAAAAAATAATTTGTACGTCTACTTGTGCAGAGCTTGTCAGAAGCTTGTTTGGTGATTTGTTTCGATTCTTGAAACTTTCATTTTTTTAAAACGAAGAGAATATACATGGTGATGTACAATTTGCTTGGTAATACTTATGCATTTTACTCTACAAATAAGCAGATAGTGTACAATTGCAGTGTTCTTTTATTATACAACAAATGCACATAATTTACATACATTACAAGATACAACAACTCTTTATTAAACACTGGTTTCAATTATATTTAAACAATGCGACTTATAAAATCGCTAAATGACAATATTACAAAGATATCTTTCATTTCCATTAGCTGATCTATGGCCATAAGTTATGATTTAACCTTGGTGTTATTATTTTCATTTGTTTCATCAGAGATCAGCAGTTGTTGGCTTGGCACTGGTGGATGTCGATTCTTCAGATTCTTTGCTCGTCTTTTCGGTGACTTCTTTTACTTGTCTCCTGGAAAAGATTAAGAGATAGTATCAATATTTTGGCTTGGATTGTGAACAAACAAATTTCATTAAAGCTTAGTGTAGTCCGTACGAGGAATCAAACATATGAAGGAAAAGGAAATATGGTGTCCAGATTATAAGATTATAGATTTGTAAACAAAGCTTTGGTATAAAGTCTAGTTGTTAGAAAGCGAGTCCTTAGAATTCCCTACGATTCTTTAGTTTCCAAAATTGATTAATCCTTGTGTATGAAGTAAATGATAGTAAATATTCAGGAACATAGGCAGTAACTTCTTGAGGTGTATAGTTTCCAAAGGATGCAAGGAAAATATTATCCATGGATTTACATTATTTCATGTAATAAATAAGTTAACTTACTTTTCCCGAGACTCGGTGCTAGTTTTGAATGTTTTGTCGTCTTCTGATGTCTTATCCTCATCCGTTTTGTCCTCATCACTTTCTCTCCTGTCAAGACAAACAGAGGATAATCAGGAAAGATAACATACAAGTCCCAGAACGAGACGTTTCCGACCAGAAACTCGATTGAATTCTTTAAATCCATTACTCAGTATTTTCAGTGAAATCAACCAATTCAAGAATTCACGTATTAATACAAAAAAAATATCAGTACAAGGATAATTGATACTGCTAAAAAAAAATGTCAAATTCGATTTCAAAAGCAGTTCACGAGTATACAAGTTCTAATATCTTGCTTCAAAATCACAGAGAAGGATCTATTAACATCGTTACGCCAGGTAACTTATTATGTACCTTGCACGGCTATCATGCTTTGCAGGTGCTGGTTTGTCTCTTTCTTCAGAAGTTTTGTCTTCATCTGAAACAAACCTTATTCTTATACACAACTTATTTGGAATTCTAAATTTCACCAGTAATCTCCCCTTTATAGACCTCAATTAAGAAATAAAAGTTCTCGTGGGGGGTGAGTATAATGACAACACCAGAGGTAAAAGTAGGGCTAGGTTAACTGAAGGGGTTTGCATCCACAGCGAATAAAAAATCACTTGAAGAATTTTCAAGACTCTCAACTAAAAAGTCAGTTTAAGAATTTACGAAACAAACTTTTAACTTTCATTATGTAAAATCCATATCAGATACTGTGTGATTGATTACCAGGGATGGATCTATATGTAAATACATATTTATGTATGAAGGTGAAATCAGTTATATTTTGTATTATCCTTGCACATCATGGCATGTAGACTCGAAAAACTCAGTTCTTATTTTCCAAATTTTTAGGTTTTGGCTCATATTTTATATTATAAGTTATTTTTACAAATTCTTTCCATATTTCAGAACATTTCTCAACATATACTCCATATTTGAAAGAGTTCGGTGGATTTCTTGCGAATAACTGACAAATTTGAATACGCTTCCGATATTGAACGTAGTTTTAGTCGATATAAATCCATTTTTAAGAGACAACAGAAAGAATTTAACGTTCAAACACTTACAAGGAAATTTTGATATTCACTGTTTTGGAAACAGAAAATGAAAACACATTTTGTGTTGTTTTATAATTAATGTCAATGTAGGTGTACTGTAGCTCGTGCAGTGTATTATATGATTAAAAATGTACATTTTTACAATTTTAAATACATATTTAACTCCATATTTTGGTGAAAATAACTAAATATGTATTTACATATTTAGCACATTTTTACTACATATAAATCTATTCTCTGATGATTACACTGCTAAAGAATACAACTACGTTCATAGCTATTTAAGAATGGAAAAAGAACCACTCAAAAGTTCCATAAAGCTATTGCGAAGGATAAACCAACTCACCTTACTCGACTATCCTGATGTGCAGGTGCTGGTTTCTTATCTTCTTCGGAGGTTTTATCCTCATCGGTTTTATCCTCATCTGCTGCTCTCCTGGAAATACAAGTATTAAGAAACAATGTAGAAAAGTAAATTAGAGGAAAAACCTTATTCTTATCCACAACGTATTTGTTATTCCGAATTTCACTATTAAATAACCACACACTTATCGACACCAATTAAGAAATAAACAGGATAGGTACTATAGATCTTGCTCAAGATAGGGAAACATGGAAGGCCTGTGTTGCTGCAGCCATGAACCTTCGGGTTTAAGAAGGCTAGAGAGTTAGAGAGAGGTACTATTGTAACTCGAGTGGTGTTCGCTACAATGAGAACTGTTTTCGGGGAGTAATTTGAAAGTAAGCACTACTCTAAATAGCCGGTCTCCTTGGCGAAGTGGTTAGCACAGAGCGCTACAACGGATTCGAATCCCAGCCTGGGCATGTGTGTTCCTTGGTTGTCCCTCCATCAATGTCATCATATTATTACTCATTAGCCAAAAGTGACAGAAATGCTAAGTAAAATAAGCCAAATCAATCAATCAATATCGTATCTACTTAAAAATTTTCCCCGACAATAAAAAGTTCTTATTGGGGGTTTAATGTCAACACCAGAGGAAAAACTTAGGGTAGGCTCATTGAAGCGGTCTGCATCACCACCAAATCGAAATCAACTGAAGAATTTTCAACACTCTGAACTGAAAAATCAGTCTAAGAATTTACGAGTTGAGGTTTTAACTTCTACTGTGTAAAAATCCACAGTGAATTATACTATTAAGAATAAAACTGAGTTCGAAGCTGTTTAAAAAAATAAAAACTCTCACTCTCGCCTCATCTGTAAGTTATTCCTCAAAATGATCTGCTGATATGACTACAAAGGATAAACGGTAGTACTCACCTCACACGACTATCATGATGTGCAGATGATGGTTTGTCCTCTTCTGAGGTTTTGTCCTCATCGGTTTCATCCTTATCTGTTCCCCTCCTGAAAGTTACAAATAATAAAGAGTTCGATAAGGAAAATAAAATTAAACAAGTATACATTCATTTTATCAGTAACTTAGAAGTTATTCTAAAATTTACTAATCTTTACCAATCATGGGATATTAATAACATGTCCACACTTCTAAAAGAATAAACCACATATCAAATATTATTCAGCCATTATTCTGAAACCACAAAAACCTGTTTGAGAGCCTATCTTTTCATAGCAGAGTCAAATTTCTCCGACTTTAAGAAGGTGTTGTTTAGACTTCTCTGCATAAGCGTAACTTGGCGGGGTCAAGGTGCTTTTGTTAACCTCCTGGGACTTGAGGAGCAAAGTAATAAATAGTAATTTTTATGATTTCTCAAATTATTTAGCAAAATAGTCCTGGATCATATTTTTACAGGATAGCAAACTTTTTGATTCTGGCCCCACCCCCACCTTTCCCTCCCCAAAGTTAGGTCCCAAGTTATGCCCATGCTTTACTGACAACGCCAGAATGAGAAGTGGTGAGGGGGTGATTCAAAAATTTGTTACATAATTTTCAAGACTGTTAATCAATTGTTTCAGTTAAGTTCTCAATTAAAAACCAGTCAGTTTAAGAATTTACGACTCGATCTTTTAATTGTTAGTATGAGAAATCCAAGTGACTTGATAATCAGTTCAATGGTAGATACACTACGATTATACTACTAAAATAAACCCAAGCTTAAAGCTGTTAACAGTGTGGAAAAAAACACTGGGTTCCTGAGTTTTCAAAGTGATGTTGCCACGAGTATACAAGATAAACGCTTACGGACACTACTCACCTTACACGTCTATCATGGTGCGTTGGTGCTGGTTTGTCCTTTTCTTCGGATGTTTTGTCCTCCTCTGTTTCTCTCCTGCAAGTAGAATGATTAAAAATGATTCATTAACTGTTACTATACAATAATCTTATAATGTGATTGCTACCCAATTCAACTATCAGAACTCTCATTGCTCTTTCTGGAGACAATAGTGGGACCTTCTATAGAAATGACCTTCTCATACTTAGGGAATCTAGTGGAATCGTTATAAAGGAAGCAATCAATGGATGATCTCTTACAATGTCCATATTTTCTGATTTATTTTGATCCGCACTAGCAATGAGAAATATTAGAGAATAAAATAAGAGGGTTTTATTTACTATTGAATGTTCAACGATTGTAGTTGTCACTACTGTCTGCAGAAACATGAAAGGTATGTTGGTACTCTCACCTTGCACGTTTAGTCGCAGATTCTTTCTTTTCCTCAGAGGTTTTGTCTTCGTCAGTTTCGTCATCATCTTCTGCTCTCCTAGAAGAAGAAACATTACAATCTTACTATTATATTCTTCTAAAAAGAGAAAGCAAATATGAACAAAGCTTCAAAAGTATCCTTGCCTTCAATATTTGGGCGGCTCGGGAATAAAACTTGCTATCTAATAATCATAATCTCCATTCAAAATTGAGTTAACATTGGATGCAGTTGCTGTAGTGAATGAAGTTTCTAGCCAGAAACACACGGGAACATCTGGGTAACCCATAAGCCACAATGTAATGGATGAATTTTCACCCTCGTTTATCTCAGTTTCATACTTTTGTGGGTTATCAAGTTTTGCTCCCGAGCCGCTCATTTAATAAACGTAATTTCAATTTCTGTAGCGAGATTAAAGACAATAGTTCTTGAAACTTAAGTCAATCCAAGGTATGTTCTGATTGGTAACCAGAGAGAACTTTAATTCCATAAAACATAGCCGTTTTCATATTCTTATTCTAAAGGATTAGAACTCTACAACATTAGTCAATATATATCTAAAATAAGCTCCACAAATATGGACGAGAGAATTCACGATCTTGCCACGGTTTTCCTTGATGCTTATTTCTTCGTGTGTCTTATCTATTCAACCTTGAACTTAAAAATGTAAGAATTCGACGTGAGAAGTACATCTAAAATACGTTATAATTTCTCATGCTCTGGAGAGCTGGTTTTGGAAATATATATTATTATCAGTAGCTAATCACATACTATATTTTCCATTGATGAAGTACTTAAGGCACCAGAATAATTTATATCAACTAACTATGAACGTTTTAAAGAGGTGTAAGGAATAATTTAGAGCTAAAGGAAAATAAATAAGGCCCTGATGAAAAATGGGTGTTGAAGATGTGCGAATAAATCTGTCAGGAATAGACTTGATCGGTCAGATTGTGATTATGCAGGCAATGATCAAATTCTGAAGTTACTTCGCCAACGCGCAAGTAGCACATTGTGATACATAACCGAAGTTTGGTGAATGGCCACCACCATACTCACGACAGTTCCACTTCTCTACTGACATACGAAAACAGCTGTGGCAGAATCACTGCCATTGTTTTTGCTGAGAGCGATCTAGCATTATTTTGTCTGTACCATGATCGTCAGAGAAAGGTGTACGAATTACATATTCAGAACACAAGAGGAGGGTACAAGACATTCTAACAAACTTGTCTGTATCAACAGAGCATGATTTTAAAACACAGAGTCTGTGATTTTTTTTTGTTCTCTTTCTCAAGTCGCTTGATTTTATGCACTCTTATGAACCAAATCACATTATCATTTGTTCCTTATTTTGCAACTCACCTCACTCTGTCACCAGGTTTAGCAGTGGGGACTGTTTTTCCTTGTTCTTCAGAGGTTTTATCTTCTTCAGTCTCTTCTTCAACAGCTGCTCTCCTAAAAATACAACAAATGGAAGACTTACAACTTACAACTTACATTACATCATACCTTCATTCTCCTTACCAAAGTTATTGAATTCGCTGTCATAAAACCTAAATCTGTGACATAGCTGGGGTGAAATGTGTACATTATGTAATAATATGACACTTATAAGTTACTTTTTGTGTATGTTTCTCGGAGCCTATTTCGTGTTTTACAATATTATGTTAGTGTGTCAAGGGAAGTATTGAGAACGTACTTCTAGAGTCAATTATGTGTTTAGTTCAATATATCAGATGTACACTAGCGGACACTTCTGGGATATAATGAACCCATTGAAAGTCAATGAGGTTGCTACAACGCAGAAGTATCCGTGATGGTACATTCAGAACGAAACATATACATATAAATTCGATGTACGGTTTTTGTTAGAACATTTGGTGGTAAGTATTAATTCGTAAGTACATCGGATTTAAGGCTTTGATTGCATAAATAGTTCAATATTTGATGCTCGATAGATATTTTTACAACTTAAGTTGGCAAATTTGAACAACTCACCTCACTCTGTCACCAGGTTTAGCAGTGGGGACTGTTTTTCCTTGTTCTTCAGAGGTTTTATCTTCTTCAGTCTCTTCTTCAACAGCTGCTCTCCTAAAAATACAACAAATGGAAGACTTCGTATAAAGTGGGTACCTAGAGAAAACTCTGAGGGGTAAAGGCGGCCAGGGGCGTGGTGCTGATCACATCACCCCCGCCCTAACTGCACACTCCCTATACGCCTTCATGACGTGATGCAAAGCACAGGGGAGCACTTTACTTTACTTTTGATTGTAAAACTTAGATCAAATTAAGATATACATAGGACTTAATTCAGAATTCGGAAGGAATTCTCCATAAAGATGAAGGGTTTGAATTTGGTGACGAACATTACAACGCTAATGATGGTAATGGAGAATACCTACAAAAGCCACTGGATGCACAATAACCGGCAATAGAAATGGGCCACCTAGATCCTGCAATGCTCACTGTCCTGAATGACGTTATGTGTGTTGCCTAAATTTACGGCGGTGATGAAACTTGTCATTGAAAGCTTGTTATTAAAATCCACGTTTCGCCTCAGAGTTAGGCAACACGCCCAACATCTTGCAGGGAAGCGAATATTTCAAGCTATAGTTGTCCCATTACTAATGCTGCTGACTGTACACTCGCACACAAGAATTTGAAAGTAAATTGCCTGTCACCATGTAGCTTGTATGCCACATGCTAAATACATATGGCAATCAGTCTCAACTTACAACAGAACACGGTTTAGCTTTGATCTTGACTATGTCACCTCTCAATTATACATGGAAATGTTTAAAAATAATATAATATACACCGTTATTTGCATTATCCTCTATAATTTCACTACTTCTGGAGGCAAATTATCGCTGGAACACCACAGAAGCAGTTAATCTGCATTATACATCAGCGGCAGTTAGTCCAAAAATATCTGTCACTTGTCTTGCTGATTTCAATTAACCGAGGACACATTAAATGTTTGTGAATTAGTGAAATGAGATGAAATAATCAAGAGAAGGTTGGTCTACTCACCTCCTTCTTACAAAATCCTGATCTCCTTCGCTGTCATCATCATCATCACCTTCATCACTGCTGTCATCATCATCACGCCTGAAAGTTTAAAAAAGATGAGAAAATTTACCAACAAGTAAGTTACCTGCTAGATTCACAGTCACCTCCACGTTAATTGTCTTTATACAATTGTGAAATTATGTTGGGTGTGATGAACTAAGGAAGATTACAAGCTTGGAAGAAAATAAGTTCATTCTCTTATCCAATCCTTTTTGAGTGAATGGCGTTGGCTCTTGAGAGCTTGAAATTTTTTCCAGAGCTTATCTAGTGAATAATAAGAGAAAACTACAACATTCGTCACCAGAACACTAGAAGATGTATTTCCTGTGGAATTCAATCACGCTACGTCAGACTTACATTTCGAACTATATTTCGGGAGGGGTCACCTGTAATAATACTGATAATAATAAATTTGTACTTAATCGGGAAATAAGATGAATATGTCCTATAACAAAATACAGGCCAATTAATAATAATAATAATAAACGGAGATTCAACTTATGACTGTCATTCCATTCCTCGCAAGTCCTTCCTTTATCAGTGTATTTCTTTTAATTGTGATCTTCAAACACTGTAACTGAATTAGTGATACTTTTGTTTGCCTCTTCAAAAACCCTATTGGTTGTCTAATATAATTCCATTCCGATTTCTCTTTTTAGATACCGCACCCCACATCATAGACACAGTCCTTGATACGTTCAGCAACAATTAGAACAATATAATACCTGACTGAGAAGTCATCTTCCATTAATTTAGCTCATCATTGAATCTCTCATCTGCATAGACACTGCTTATTAATCGATTTACTGAAGTATATTTTATGAAGCTAATGTAAGGAACCTATATCAACGTACACAAAAATAATCATTACCTTTCTCTGGAGAGTTTTTCAGTTGTAGAGGTTCCTTCACTGGGTTTTGTTTCTGCTGTCTTCGCTGCATCTGTTGAAGATCTTTAAAAAAACATAAACAAAAATAATAAGGGCACAAAAGAGAAAGAGTTTTTTTTTGTATGCTTTAACTTACACAAACTAATAAGTCAAAATGTTGTTTTTCATCTCATTTTTCTAAGCATGGAAATAGTTTTCAAATTTTGTCTGTTTTGTATGCATTAATATTACATTTAATTATTTGTTAATAATGTCGTCTCAGGCATATATGGATCTGTTGTAAATTAATATAATTTAAATACAAAATAAAGTTTTTGATACAGTTTCAATAAAGTACATATGAGTTTGTTTTTTTACTCTTCTTTAAGCACAGAATTGTTGAGTGGGACAAATCTGCAGTTTAAATGGGATTCGAATCACTATGTGCCTCAAGCGGGTAGTGAACCCAGGACTCCTTAATTACAAGGCGACGACGTTACTACCACGTCATCGGATAGGTTCTAAAGTGCATGAAATTAATTTTTTTAGCCCCATTTAGGTATTTCAAACAGGAAAATAGGTTCTAAAGTACATGAAATTCAAATATCTTAGCCCCATTTAGGTATTTCAAACAGGTAAACCATTTTAGCTTTCAGTGACGTATATTTAGCTAATTCTCTTTGGGGGAATTAATTTTGATACGTAAACAGACAGTTGCTGATATCTCTGATGTACTACAAAACCCCAAAACGGGGCTCCATGTTACTCAGGAAACAGGATACATAAATCTTTGCTTCTTACATTGGGTTTTGCAGTCTTTTAAATCCAGGCAACTTTATATTTGCTCTTATTGCTTCAAAAGAAAGAACATATTTATACTACCTAGCCTTTTCTGTTAGTGAGAATCGTTAAACTCAAGATACAACCGATTGCATAAAAAATCATGAAAAATTATATACTTACGAAACAAGACTCTTTTTGATAATTCCTGATGAATCAGTTGTCGACGTCGATGTCGATTCTTCTAATGATCGTCTGAAAAGAGGAAGTTTTTTTTATTGATATTAATAGTTTTAAAAAGTAAAGTCATACAAATCAAGAATAATTTAGTTATAGATCTAATAGTTTTAGCCTAAACTTAAAGTATATAACTTACCTACTTGCTTTTTGCGTGCAATATTAATTTAATATTATCCATTGTCTACTTCTTTTATCTCTACTTAGTCTAACACTACTATTCGTGAGAGCTCCCCTCCTCTCGTCTTCAGATGAACAAACTTTTCTTTTCCGGTGGTGCAGATCGAAGAAGTAACGTAAAAACACTAGACATTCAATAATGTCCAATTTTAAAATACAATAGATACATACTAGGTTAAGTCAAAAAGTAAATGCACTTTCGCCGTAATTTTCCTCAGGATTGCCGCACTGCCTTCAGTGCCCGTGTGCTAAAAGGTGGTACTTTTGTGGTCGTGGCAGAGGTTTGATCTTAATCTCTCCATTTTTCTTTCTTTTGTTACGGAGTAAACATGGCCGGTCCACTGGCAGTGTGCACCAAGGAAGAACTGCAATGAGTGATCCGATTTCTCTGGTCTGAAGATGTGTCAGGGGTTGAAATTCATCACAGCCTTTCAGTACAATACAGGAACAGCGCTTTACTACGTAGAATTGTGTATAAGGTGATCGAGAGGTTTAAAAATGGCTGGACAAGCGTGAAACACGAAGTGGGAGTATGCCCATCAACCTCCACCACTGATGGAAAGATTCAACAAGCTTGAGAGATGGTTCTGATGAACCCATGGTCACCCATCATCCAAAGAGATTATTCTGACATCATCAGATGTACTGAAAGCCTACGATGAATTTCAGTCCCTGACACACATTCAGACCAGAGAAATCGGAACACTGATAGCTGTAATTCCTTGGTGCATACTGCCAGTGGAGCGGCCATGTTCAATCTGCAACAAAAGAAAGAAAAATGGAGCGATTAAGATCAAACCTCGGCCACATGACCACAAAAGTACAACCTTATAGCACACAAGCGCTGAAGGCAGTGTGGCCAACCTGAGAAAAGTTGTGGCAAAAGTGCATATCATTTTTGACTTACCCTAGTACAATTTTTATTGCAATTTGCAATATGTTTGTTATTTTGTCGTTCTACGACAAATGTAGCTGTGTTTATAGAGAATACATATTTAAATGAACTTATATTAAGAAAACAGTTAATCAAATATGTCTTCTTGTGCAAGAATGTAATGTGAAATGGCGAACTAGAAGCCCTGCAAAATGCTGGTTATAATGTGAACTTCCTGCATTAATGTGCATTTTAGATAATAAGCTGGAGTATACTGATGACGTTTGAAAACAATAAATCATCTGCTTGCTTCATGAACATGTTAACATCTTATACTCTAATAGTAAAACCTTTGTTACAAATGTTGGTCAACTGAGGGGAAAGAAACTCCGTGGTAGATCTCCTTTAATTAGCTACTTTCTTTTAGGCAGGGTTGTTAAAGGTCCAGGAATTTTAAATAAATCCAATTCCGGTCCAGGAGAGAAAATCAGCAAGCGTAAATGTGTTCTGGACCGTAAAGAATCCTTTTTATCTGTAAAGTATTTCAATTCGGTCCAGGAACCTTTTTTCGGATCAATTTAAATACGGTCCAGGAACATTTTTTCAATGAAACAATTCGTAACTTGGACCGAATTTCAATTGTGCGAGAAGAAAGGTTCCGGTGATGTTGCGGAAACCTTATAGAACCCATTAGAATTTTTTCGTTCCTCGATTTTTAAAAACCTTGCTTTTTGATCAATCTCATCCAAGGGTCGAAGGGATGCTGGAATAAATGTGACAAGAACATGAGGATGATGCGTTCATGGTCTTAATCGAAGCAACATCAGCATGCGAGACTTACTTTACTTTGGTAGTTGTAGGGCCTACTTCAGGACGTTCCTCTTTCTGTGCTGCTTCTTCAGGTAACGGAGCTGGACGAATGAAACTGAAAGTAAAAGAACACGAAATAAACCAAAGGAAAATTTATATATATTGCGCCACATGCAGTTAATTGAGATATGTTATTCAGAGTTTTTGGAAATAAAATCTTAAGAAATATTTTGTCCCAAAAGATATAAAACAACAGATGAGTATAAAACGTTTCATAATACTGAACTCCTTAAACAATATTCATCCCCTAATATTATTAGAATCATTAAATCAGGAAGCATTTGATGCGTAGGTGATGTAGCACACATGGGAAAGAATAGAAGTGTTTATAGGGTTATTTAGTGTTGGGAAACCTGGTAATAGAAATGTGGGGAGGCTAAGGCGAAGATGGGATGAAAATTTTAAGATGGGACTGAAGAAAATTGGTCAAGAGTAGATTAATCTTGTCAAGGGAAGGCACAGGTAGAAGCAATAAAGATGACAAAAAAGTTAGAGTTAGAATGTTATCTTTTGCAACGTTCATCGTAGATTCGATAGTAACCCAGATAGCACAATAAGCTTGCTACAAGCTTGAAACAAATTTGCTGCAAGCATATAAGCTTGCATCATGCTTATATCAAGTTTGCCGTATCCAAGCTGCAAGCAAGCAACCTCAAGCTTGCCACAGGCTTTCATGCTATCTGGGAAGATATTCATTTACCATGTTTGTATGTCAGAAATAAGCTACTCACACAAAGTCTTACGGCTATATTAATTATATCGTTAGTGCCGAGTCGAAATTAAGAACCAAAGAGATCCACAGTGACTCTCCTGTGTGTTTCTTTACTTCTAAATAAATAGCAATAATCCACCTTTCCCCTCCTTGTATGAAAGTTGCTATACTTCACATGTGTTTATATGTGTACGTACAATACTAGAAGCTTCAATCAAAATCTCACCTTGGAGTTGTTTGAGGGTCATAATTCAGTTCACCTCTTAGTGGAAGGTACTTGTCTGGAATCTCACCAAGTCTGGAAAAGTTAAGAAATGCCCATGTTCTTCATGTCTCGCTAATACTTACTATGTACCATGCAAATACCTTTAAGCTAAGCACAATCAACGTTTATAGTAGACTGAACATAATTCAAGAAATAATTTGCCAAGTGTACAAATTCACTCACTCATGGCTATCCAGAGCAGAGTCAGACTTGTCTTCGATCTGGCCCACAGGTCCGCAGTTGACTAGTAGAAATGCTGCACATAGCAGGGTGATTACCTGCACAAACAAAGAGCAAAAGTTAGTATCTTTGACATTAATCTAACATGAGTTTACATATTACGAAATGGTTTTAAGGATGATGCAAGAAAACAATTGCTGAATGTTTTAGATTTACGGATTTTTTATATGGATATTTGCGAATATGAGCGTATATTTGATGTTATTGCCGTTATTTGAGCATTGTAGAACAACAATGGAGGTAAAAGTGTACCGATAGAATGCTAATGTTACTAGGGATGGAAACTAAACTGTCAACATGTCTGCATGCTGAGAGGTTGAACGTGAAGACTATCGATGCTGTGGCAAATAGAGTCACAACCAGCAGCGTTTCTTTCTTCCCTACCATCAAATCTTCCGCCGGTTGTATCGAAGCCTTTTTGTAACCTCAGTCTTCAATCAGTGCTCCAACACAGAGGGTGGTCCTCAGAATGTCGTTTTCCAAGGGGATATACGGTGGGCGAAATATTTTCAAGATTACTAGGATTTCCCTATTCTCTTCCTTTTCATATTCCTTTGTCTCTATTTTCTCTTCCTGTTTTCTTAACTCTTTCTATGGGTGTAAGGGTTGACCTTGGCTGAAGGCACTCAATTGTCAACCTCTGCATTTTTGCAGACATTCAAGGCTCTGGTGCCTGGACTCACAGTCTGGATACTCTCCTGTGGGACTTGTAACGTCTATATATGTTAGAGATTGTCCTTCCATCCATTTTTATCTTATCACTATTTCTCTCCATCGTCGAAATTAGCCAAAACTGAAAGATTAGCGACGTAAAATAAACTAAATCAATATTTCTATCACGGTCCTCCTTTCTTATTTGTGTCTCTGAATCTCTCTGTGTATGTGTTTCTTACTCTACTACATAACAAATCATTCTGAAAATGCCATATGTGAACTCAGACTATTCTACAGATACGGTTGACCAAAGATGAGAGAGAGCATATTTCAGTGGTTCGGATCGAGCTAAGTATAAAGCACACTCATATCAAACTTTCATATTTGACCATTTTAGAGCAAGCAATAACCCCAAGGACTTACTCTAAATTGCAGTTATTCACTCATTGTATGTGTTTTAAGATGCAGCAGTAGTAATGCTTCTTTCCTCAAGATACCCAAAGTGAATTATCACATGTGAAAGCTCCCTTGAAAGAGAATAATGACTATTTTGATTTTTCGATTCAATTTGTTTACATAATTTCCGTGGGGTTTGACGTTAACACCATAATCCACCAGTACAACCTGTGATCAAAATAGTCGCTGAAATAAAGCTTCTGGAGGTCACTGTTGAAGATACAAGTTAAAGTATGAAACTCATGAGCCAATCTTAGAGGCGTTTTCGTATAATCATGAAGTGTTGCAGAATTAAATTTTCCAGTACAAGTTGTTGACAGAGCATGGTAATGTATTGTGTCACGGACCATAAACTTCCTCTACAGCAGCTACAACAATGAAATGGAGAACAGAACTTCCAGAAGTACATCATTCATTAATCTTTGCAATAAAATAACGACATTACTTGAAATCCAGTAGAATTTGACTCGTTTGAAACATATTATTCAGATATGTTTCTTATTAAAAGCCTATCTCTAATCTGTAATGTTGCTTTCAATTCGTAGTATTTAAAGATATTATAAGCAATCTAGCGGTTTGGGTTCAAATTCTAAGCAGCGATAATATCGTCGGGGTGGGGATTTGGGTTGAGCACTTCAATTTGGACGATCCGCTCATTGGCGTCGCCAGAGACTTTTGTAGGGGTGGCTGGGTCAGGCCTTCGGTAAAACTTTAATAGTAGAAATAAAAACAACAAAAATTATTGATATAAAATTATAGCTATTATAAATTAATAAAAATAAACCAATTTTATTTTACTACTACTACTAATAATATCATTCGGGGAGACAAATCTACTCGATCCACCACATGACTTGATTATCCAGCGCAAATATTTTTCATTAACCCTTTTTTTTTACATTTCGTACACTTAGTACACTCAAATGCATAGTTACTATATTTTGTTATTAACTTTTACCCACTTTATCCAAGAAAAAAAAATAAAAGTGATGGGGGAGTTTTAGTCACAAAATTTACTTTCTGTGATCGCTAAGATAAAAATTTCACTTCTGGAATTTTGAAAATTCCTGCATTTTACACTCAATCTTTTTCATTCAGCGCACGTTTTACTTTAGTTATTCTGTTCGAATATTAACTTAACTTTATTTGTTATTAACAATATTAACTATAACTTTATGCTTTCTTGTAACTATATTTGAATGGTGCTTATTTCCAGGGGTGGTTCTACCCCCATTCCGACACGCATGGATCCGTTCAATGTAGTAGAGTTTCGGCTTTGAGTTTTTGGTTGTAAGTCTACTTTATGCACAGGAAGGCTAATCGGGACTGGACCTACAGTTTAAAATGGGATCAGAATCACTTGTGCCCTACCCGGAACCCCTTGATTCAAGGCGACGACGCTAAACTTATACAAAAATGAAATTACACAACTGTGAAATAATTTTTGTCTTAGTTCGTTTTGAATTCATTTCGTTCTCAGATAGACCAAACGACTTCCACTTTGTACTTACGCTTAAAGTTCCCATATCTGATCACTGTCGAATGAATAGACCACTAGAGCTGTTGGACACTGAATAGAACAACACCTAACCGGCAACACATATTTATACCAACAGTTGACAATCGGAAAACCGGCTCGAGTCGCATCTTCGGCGCCGTCATTTCGCAACCGAAAGAGAATTCTCAGAAGAAACCTTTCAAGGTTGCGTCGGGGAAGAGAGAAAGCAAGTGTTTGCTCGCAAATTGGTGCGAATTTTATGCGGAAGATTGAAAATAGACTCGCGCACTTTCAAATGTAAGCGGAAGTTGTTTGTTTTTCTTCCGCGGAACAAAACAAACTCGTAAGTGTGTAGGGTGTCAAGATCTTGAACCGCGTCTCGAGAAAAGCTCATAATTCTTCCATAAAGGTTCATTTTGGTCTTCAATGGAAACCTTCCCGATAACCTAGTGCTTTGAAGAATTCCAGTGGCGTGTCCAGAATTTTGAAAGAGGGTGGATTATGCCCTCCTTTTAGTAATCATTCCTATATTTGCCATGTTTCCCTGCATTTGACGTATATTCAAGGACGTATTTAGGGGGGGAAGTCCAGGGGGGTCTGGTCCCCCCTGAAAGACTTACCAACTACTAAAATAAAATAATGAAAAAGTACTTTTTAGCATTTGTTGTACTATAATCTTATTGCATATGAACTTGTAACACAGTATTAAAAAAGATTTATGCACAATACTAGTTATGAAAATATGTATAAAATATTAATCAGGAACATTATTTTTTTCATTATTCAATAAATATTCAATTCTTTATCTATTTGACATTAATTTCATTATTTTACACAATTTGGCGATCTTAAGTACACGCAAACTAGATAATAAATATATGCTGTTATACGAATTTATATTCTTACCATCTTCTTAAGTATTCATGCAATAATGAAAATGTAATATTAATAAATTTACATATTTTAACTAATATTTAATTATAATTTAATTGTTTAAATTTTATTATTATTTCTGAGACACTTGGTTCGAACGCCCCCGAAATAGAGAAAGTTGTGCAAGGTGAGTTTATAAGTCCTAGTAATCTCCCATTCGCTGGACATGGAACTACACAGTCTAGTAGATTTACTGGATAGAATAACTGTAGGACCATGTTGGATTTCAAGCGTATTATTATTATTTCAAGAAGGAGTAAAAAGGTGTATTTGTACAAAATATTATCTTATCGAAGTTTGATAGTACTTAATTTTTGAGAGATTTTGCGTACAAGGATAGACTAACTTTGTGAGAAGGGGGCACTCCCCCCCCTTACATTGTTAAGTATATAAAATAATGCTACTTTTGTTAACCTCCAGGGACCTGAGGCTTATGTATAGCCCCCACCTAAAGTTAGACACCAAGTTACCCTCCTGATTACAAGATTCCTAAATGTTGGACTATGTGTGTGAGAGATGACCAGACCCTTTTTAAAGAGACTCAAATGTCAATCTCTCTTCCACATATCCCTGGACTGCATTCTAGCAGAGTAACGAGGCTCTGGCGCCTGGACTCACAGCCAGTATAAACCTCTATGGGCGTGCAATGTGTCCTGTCAATACGTTTTTGAGATTGCCTTTTCATCGATATCACGAAGTAAAATACAACAAATGAGTCAATCAATCAAATATAGGAATAGACAAAATTTACTATTCTCAGTGATTGCAATTGTAACAACGATGACAGACTTATAATAACCCTAATATATAATTTTAATAATTATGTGAACTAATTGTGGACATATTAGACGTAAAAAGTAACAATAAACTATTATTATTATAAATTGTAACTTTAGATATCTCTCCTTCAATGTATGACAATCTACAAATTAGTACTTGATTCGGAAAATATATTTGTCAATGAACAAATAAAATAGTTGTGTGTTACAACTTATACGTAAGCTTCAAGAATTACATTATACTTAATCGCGTTGCTGAGGATGAATGATGATTACATAAAATTGACGAACGAATGAATACCCAAGAAACGTCGACACAGAATTCATAATGATTTATTTTTATCCCATTTGAATGTGTACGTAAAACCTTGGACAAAACATGCATTGTGATTTACCTTTCCATTCATTAGAGCGTTTACATTGTAAGATTTCTGAAAAATTAAAGTAATTTTTGGCTTAGCAGTTTACTTGGCAAGCTTGTTTGTATTGTTAGCTCGAATAATGTTGACCGTAATACTTGTGTTTATTATTTGTTATTAGCTTTGATTCTTCACCAAAGCGTCTGGTCTTTATAAGTCTCTATAGTTTGGATTTAGTTTTAGGTCAACGGATTGTGCCCTTCACATGTTTGTGTCTGTGTGCATGTCAAGGTGCGAAATTCTGGGGGGACAGGGGAGTTTCCCCCACCAACAATATTGTCCTAAAAATTCCCCCCGCAAAAAACTTTCGGGGGGGAGAGTTTTTGTTTCACATCAAAGATAAACAATTTGTTTTTACTTCAAATATACTTTACTGAGGATAATATCGAAAATACACAGAAAGAACGAAGAATAATATATGTGTTCGTGAATGTTGTATGTTTTTTTTTATCTTTCTTTTTAAGACGAGAGACCAGTAACAGATCTACACCAATAACCATATATGCACAATAAAAGTAAAACAAGAATGCAAGACAAATATAATTTTGAAAACTAATTGATTTATATTAATAGAAAGCAAAAACCAATCAAAAACTTATACATAATAAAAACATTTCAACTATTTTGTAATTTATTGACATTTTTGAGTTTGAGTTGCTGTTTTAAGTCCACTTTATGCACAGGAAGGCTAATCGGGACTGGACCTACAGTTTAAAGTGGGATCCGAACCACTTGCGCCTCCACCGGGTATCGAACCCGGGACCCCTTGATTACAAGGCAAAGACGATACCACTACGCCATGGGGGAGGCCCTATTGACATTTTTAACCAGTTGGTAAAAGTATTAGTTTGCTACTTTATATATATATATATATATATATATATATATATATATATATATTATATACATACATACATACATACATACATATATATATATATATATATATATATATATATATATATATATATATATATATATATATATATATATATACGTATATATATAACAAATTAATTCCATTATATACGAGACCCTCCCCAATGGCGCAGTGGTAGCGTGCCTTGTAATCAAGGGGTCCCGGGTTCGATACCCGGTGGAGGCACATAGTGGTTAGGATCCCACTTTAAGCTGTAGGTTCAGTCCCAATTAGCCTTACTGTGCATAAAGTGGACTTAAAACACCAATCAATCAACCATTATAAACTATATTTAATAATATAATTAATTTATTTATTAATAATAAAATAATTTAATATAAAAACATTATGTTATTACAAAAAGTAATTTAGTGAATGTTTAATTTTTATATTATTAATTTTATTATGTAGTAAATATGTACATTATATAATCAGTCATATGAATGTGGGTGTGTATTTGTAAATGAAGAACTTCCTCCCCCAACCAGTCTTTAGTGATTTCGCACCTTGATGTATGTATATAAAGCAAGAGAGAAGAGGGGAAAATTCTGTCTATCTATTAATAGTGAATGCACAAAGGTTTTAGAGCCGGCTGCATCAGTTCTCTTTCAGACTACAGGACGGTGCAAGCGTCAACAGACGCATTGACAGCGACAAATTAGCTCACAAGTCATTCGTTCACTGGTGCTAAGGACTCCTTGAGTCACCATCGTTTGCACCTCAAACCGGTTCGGCACGTTTCGTCGCAACATGACACTCTGTCTGTCCTTGAAGTGCGAAGGACGTAAAACAAAATTTGCAGTGTTTCGGAGAAGTTCCTTGCGCTAAAAGCATTTTTACACTTTTCTTCGACGAGGTTTCATTAGCGGAAGGTTGATATTATGGAGAAATGAGCACAAGACGACAGCGTGATAAAGATAGACGAAGAGGAGGAGTTTCCACTGCACAGTATCGTGACATGAATAGGTAAATTTATGCGTTTGAAGGACAGTGTGTTCATTTCCATTTACTTTTTCATTTCTAGTCAATCAAATCATGACGTTCTCTTCTGATTAACAGTCCGATTTAGAATCTAGTCCTGTAGAAACATTTTAAGCAATGGCTATCAAAAAAGAGTCGCTATCAGTCTTGGATGAGAACATTTTCTGTCCAAATACATACTATTCTTTCACATCGTCTTGAATACCTTGTAAATTAAAGAGATTTGAACCACTCCTCATATTAAAATGTTACATAACAACTTTGAATGGTCATGCATACTAATCGGACAAATATATAGTTTCTGAATTGATTCTAATTTGGTCATGTGATAATAGGTTGCTGAGCTACACAATTCGCCACCACATGCAAGTATTGGCCGAATATGTTAAGCTTTTTTGTAAACAATTTAAAATAGTTCTAAGAAATTTATAAATATTTCTTGATAATTAGCTTCGTATAAGTTTCAGGATATTCAGATGTATTCAATGATCATCCACATCCTTAAGATCAGACAGAACTGGCAGAAAAGTGACGCTAAATGTCAAATCAATAACAGGGTATAAAAATGAAACATTACTGTGGATTGAAAAGTATGCGTATACAAACAATATATGAATTAGTGAAGGGACACTCACAAAGAATATCCATGTCCAGGCCGGGATTCAAGACCCCTGATGTCGTAGCGTGCAGTGATAACCACCCCATAGCTGTGGTCGGTTAAAACAGCTTGGCATCAGTGGCTGTCTGTGCTTTCTATTCTAAGCTGCAAAAACCAAGTATCTCAGAGCATTCCCTGACATTCGCTACGAGACTCGGCGGCAAGCGCTCCGTCGTCAGAGCTCGTCTTTCCCGGTGAACGGGTCCGCGACAGTCGCACGTTACAGTATTTTTTCCGCTCTCCCTGCCTTCGTTCTCTTTCCCTTTCTGTTGACGCCTGCATAATCCTCCCTCGGAAGTTGTGCTGTGTCGTGTCGTGTCCGTGTGTTGAAGATTGTGGCTTAATATGGCACCACAAAAGTTTACATTACAACAAAGGATTTATCTTGTCGAGTGTTACTTCGGAAAGAGGAATAGTGGAGAAGTGCGACGACGTTTTGCAACGAAATTTCCTGGTGTTCCCGTTCCGCATAGGACCACTATATTAAACCTCGTAAAAAAGTTTAGAGTAACAGGGTCAGTTCTGAATAAATAAAATAAAAGTGGAAAGAAAAATGTGAAAATCTAAAAAAATAAAGTATACAAAGACAATCTGCACACCATCCGTGAGTTAAAAGAGAGTATTGTACGAGAAATCGGGAAAATTACAGTAGACGAACTTGCACGTGTAAATGCCAATTTCCTTCGGAGATGCCAGGAATGTGTTGCAGCAGAGGGACATCATTTTCAACACCTTCTGTAGTCAAGGTTAGTACACAATATGAAAACTGTAATTTTAATAGCCGACTCTAGCGACTGTCGCGGACCGCGTTCACCGGGAAAGACAAGCCCTAACGCCGGGCCGCTTGCCGACGAGTCTCGTATCGAATGTCAGGGAATGCTCTGTACTAAGATAAAACTTAGCTTAACTTATTTTACTTATTTCTGCTATTTTATCGTCGCTTTTCTGCCACTTTTGGCTAATCACTACGATGAGGATGTGTGATGATATGCAGTAGATGAAGGAACACTGTCAAAGAACATCCATGTCTGTATTCTCACCCGGGACCGCTGGCATTGTAGCGCGCTGTGCTAACTACTCCGTCATAGGGTTTCTTATATATGCCGTATTTCACACTATCCATTCCAAGTAAAAAGTCTTAACTGATTGTGAATACTGGGAGGGTAAAATGGTACTGTGCCCCTCTACTTGAGCTTCTTTGGGGAGTGAGGCAGAAAGTGCCTTATTAATGCAAAGAAATTAACAAGAAAACCCAAAATCCATACAGTTCCTAGGCTTTCAAATTAAACCGACAGATGTCGTGGTAGGGCCAGAGGGCGTCACCAAGACTGATCCTAATGCTTGTAGTACCTCTACAATTATTGTTGACAGCTTTTGCGCATGTCCGCACTGAAGCGGGAGATGGCGGAAGAAAGGACAAGAGTGAAATCGTGACGAACACAGGAAGACTATATGAGGAATTATGTTCGTGCAATTTAACAAGCAGGCTCATATGTGCGTTGTACTCTCGCAACACCTTCATATGTATGTAAACTACCAAATATTTTGTTGTAAGGATAATATTACATGTAATAATGCAGTGTTGTCTCGCCGATGGCGCAGTGGTAGCGTCGCCGTCTTGTAATCAAGGGGTCCCGGGTTCGATATCCGGTGGAGGCACGTAGTGGTTCGGATCCCACTTTAAACTGTAGGTCTAGTCCCGATTAGCCTTACTGTGCATAAAGTGGACTTTAAGCACCAAATCAATCAATCAATCAATAATGCAGCTTTAAATTATGTAAAGCCCCTGGGATATTTAAAACTCACGAATCTGCGTGACTGTACAACTATATAATATTACGCATATAAGCTGCACATAGAGAAATAAGCTACATTTAAATAATACATATATACCTGTAGGAAATACACATAATTTATTGATTGATTTCACCTCGCTTTCTTACTTACCACTCTTGGCTAATAGCGACGAATGATGATGATGATACGGATGAAGCGGCATATAGGAACGACACAACACGAATTCCACGGGGGATCATACTGGCCATAGGTCGAGACGCCAGAGCCTTGTTAGCCGTCAAGATTGTAGTTACCAGGTGTGCCACGTGATAGTGAGGTTGACTTTGGGGTAGACGTCCGAAATAGAGAATTAAACTGACAAACTGTTTAAATAAAAATAATAATAAAATTTCACACAATGAATTGTTTATACCTTCAGCATGTGCCGTGACTCTGCAATTGTTCCATTAAAAAAAAAATCTTGTACTTTAACTCTGAAACGTGTAGGGTTATTTATGCATGTTTTCAGACAATGAACTCAAAGATGATCTTCAGGCAAAGGCTGAGTGTTGGGGTAAATTGGAATTGTTAGGGAAACACATTAGTGAAAATCGTTGCGAGGATCCAGTTTTTTAAAACAGGTTCTGCGCTTTTCCTACTGCTGATATACCGCGGATGAAACAAAGCTAGTCCTTCTGTTTGCCACAGTAAGAATGTGATTACTATTTAAAATCGGAAGAAAAATATAGAATATTTTAGCTGGAAAATGTCTATAGTAAAAGCATTTTGCACCATTTGTAATTGAAGACTAAAATTGGTAAACGCTGTAAGTGCCAGAATAAAATCAAACACCGTTTTTCACTGTGAAATGTGCCATGCTTTATAATGTGGTAAACGTGAAATGTGGCTGGTAGCCCTCTAAGTAGTTCAAAGGGCGTGTGCACGTTCTTACGGGCTGATGTGCGGAACACTTTCGCTTTTGGCACTTACAACGTTTACCACTTTCAGTTCTCAATTCTTACTGAAATTTTGCGAGAGTTGAGGTCCTTAATTACTATCACAATGATTTTTTAAAAAATGCGTAAATTCATTTCTGGAAGGGGATTATCAAGAATTTTCCACCTGGGGAGTGTAAGTATATATTTAAGGGGGTTGTAAGCTTAGCTGTAAAGGATTTGAAAATCAATATTATAGCTACATTTAACATGTATTTTTATAACTTTACTTTTTTGTGTACATGTGTAATCGTATTAATGTAATTTCATTTCCTTAATAATTTCATAACCTTTACAATCGACGTACTGGTTTCACCAATTTTCATTGATCGTTTTTTGTTGAGAATGAGGATGAATGATGAAGGGACACTCACAAAGAACACCTATGCGAGATTCGAACCAGGGACCCCTGATGTTGTTGCGCGATGTGCTAACCTTTCCCCCACGGAGGTCGGAAATTTCGATATGTTTATTTTATTATACAATTCGTGCAAAATGTTTATTTATTTATTTATTTATTTATGTATTGAACTCAACAGGTACATACCTAATTACAGAGCCCATATAATGGATACATAGTGAATACAGTTACATATATAATATAGAAGTAGATGAAAAAATATAATGAAAATATATTTTAAATTATTAATTTTATATTTAGATATATACATACATACACACACACACACACACACACACACACATATACTTTATAACACCATCCCATTAGGAAATTATGTGTTTAAGCTTAAGACATTGCCATTGCGTTAATAGTGGCTTTACTAAGCTCCCTTAGGTTCATAGAAAATATGGCAATGGTCCACAATGGAGATTATTTTCATTCTCAGATCTAGCCTTCTTCATAAGAAAAACTTCATTCTTGAGTCTAGTTTTCGACGACGGGATTCGAAAATTAATCTGACAGAGTAGTTCAACGTCTAACTCATGATTTAACAATTTCCAAAAGAATTCTATTTCATGTAACGTTCTTCTGTGACACAGCTTTGTAAACCGACATTCATATATTAGGTTTTCGTAGTGTTCAAAGTGTGGGGTAAACTTTCTGAAATTTGTATCTTAAAAATCTTATAAATCTTGATTGGACTCTTTCAATTGCTACACTGTACTTTGCTGTGTCTGTATTCCATATAACAGATGCATATTCGAGTTTTGGTCTTACATATGAATAATACAAAACTTTTAGTGTATCTATACTCTTGAAGTCCCCCCCCCCCATTCTAAGAATAAACCCAAGGTTCTTGAACGCTTCACTAATTATGTTCTACGTGTTTATTAAACGTAAGGTTTGGACCAAAAACAAACCCTAAATCCTTGACTGTAAAATTTCTTGCTAAAGTATGGTTGTATATTTGATATCGAAATTCAACTGGGTTTTTCTTTCGAGTAGATATATATTACAAAATGGCATTTATTTATGTTAAATCATTGTTTATTGTCCACGTTTCTAACTTTAAAATATCATTTTGAAGTTGAACACTGTCATCTTGTTGCTTATTTTCCTGTAAAATTTCAAGCCTAGACGACCCTTATACACGGTAATAGCTATAAGAGTAAATTTAGATCCAAAATTGTACATTTGTGAACAATTTTTGGGTGGTGTTAGGAGCGTGGATAAATCACTGGGTTTAAAAAATCGAACGAAACCATCCATTTTACCGAAAGCGACATCAACAATACGAAAATGATGTTACGGTGCATTCTGTTCGCTCTTCCTTGTTGGGACTCGAATACAAGGATTGTTCACGAGCGTGTCTCTTGTTCTGCTCCAGCCCACGGCCCTGACGGGAGGCAGATAAAGGAAGAAGCAGACACTACGGTCATTTCCTTGAGTTTCCGTGCGACCTACCATGACGATTTACTGTTAGCTGCAGCAGAGCGTCTTGTAATGTCTGTTCAGTGACCCCTGACTCGAATCCAGACGCTTTATATGACGTGGCCGTCATCCGTGCTGCTAGAGTTCTTCGGGTATTGTAGTGTGCACGTTGTGTTTACTGGAAGGTAATCTTTTTATTTCTTTATTTTTTATCAGGTTACTACAATTCCTTTATTTTTAGTTGTGTTTTTCTCTTTGTAAATTGGTGTCCTGATGGTAAGAGACCTGTAGGAAGGACAAGACGAAGATGGAGGGATAACATTGATATGGACCTAATGGAAATCGGTAAGGATGGAAAATATTGAATTGATCTTGCCCAGGGTAGGGACAGATGGAAGGATTGTGTTGCTGCAGCCATAAACATTCGGGTTTAGGAGTTAGTTAACTTGATAAGGGAATGTTTCGTATAAGCAGTTAACCATAGGTGCGTGAGGCTTCCCCGATGTGGTAGTAACGTTGTCGCCTTGTAATTAAGGGGTCCCGGGTTCGATATCCAGTGGAGGCACATAGTGCTTCGGATCCTGTAATTTAAACTGAAGGTTCAAACCCGATTAGCCTTTCTGTGCATAAAGTAAACTTAAACCTCTTAAACTTCTGAACCTCTAAATACAGAAGTATCAGGCACGTAACCAGGGGGGAGGGCTCGGGGCCTTCAGCCCAACCCCCAAAATCCTTCAAATATCTAATTTAAATAGTGTACAGCGGTAATTAATTTTACTTTCTTAGCAGGATTAAACATCTTGAATAGTAAGTTGTAATATACTGAGAAATTCATCTTCAGGGCTCCTTATAAGGGATGAGTTCCTCCCGAAATTAAATTCTGGCTACGGGTCTGAAAGTATCAATATCAAAGCTTAGTTAACGATTGTAGATTATATGGATAGAGAGAAATAGCTCTTTTAAAGCTAAGCTTTGTTTTGTTTAAGCTTTGTTTTTCTGTAGGCAGGGGGGAGGAGCTCTCCTGGTGTTGCACCAGTTTACATCTTTAATCTGTTTCCATACTATATCTTCAACATACAGGGTGTATCATAAGTAATAGCGCAAACTGACACAGTTGAAAGTGCACGATAATACGTAGAAGCAAAAAAGTCTCAGTAAACATGAGTCCGCAAACGAGCCGTTTTCGAGATAATTGCGAATGTGTGGTTACATGCCGCCAATGACTTTATTGTTTGTAAACGTCGTCCTAGTTGGTAAAATGTACTCTTCGTTGCTGTAAGGTTCACTACACAGTACAGCACAACTGACGTGACTCCCGCAGTACGATTATATTATACTGTGCACTGAGTGTATCCATCCTGTTTGATTATAACGCCACCTCTCGGAAATGTTGTTTTGTAAACAAAGAGCAAACCTCGGAACGCGCAAGGAGTAAATCACTCTGTGTTTACAAAATGCAATCAGTGACGGCTACTAACCACACATTCGCACACATTATTAGCATTTTACCAACTAGGACGACGTTTGCAAACAATGAAGTCAGTGGCGGCTTGTAACCACACATTCGCAATTATCTCGAAAACGGCTCGTTTCCAGACCCACGTTTACTGAGACTTTTTGCTTCTATTATCGTGTACTTTCAACTGTGTCAGATTGCATAATTACTTATGATACACCCTGTATACATACAAAGATTTTGTCACACTCATTAACTCATCAACGCACAGAGCATAGACTATTACAAATATTTTTGTTGGGATTGTTTGTATGTGAAAAGACATACACACAATTATCTTCATTTTGGCATATTTGAAACAAATTTCTCTTATTTACTCCCGTAAAAATCTACGCAGTATATTTCCAATGTTACGCTTACATGTTCTGTGCCAGGCACAAAGTATTAAGTTCTGGATTAGCCTGTGGATAAAAACTAGAATAATTCTTAGTTCCTGAAGATTTGAGGATCTTGTATCCCCTTTTTATAATGCCACCGTTTGCTTAATGAAGTTATTTTGACATAACCCAACCATTCTATTGTAGATAATTAAAAATGTCCAAAGCATTAAAGTATGATTGAATATTTTTTATTTGTTGGTAAGTGTAAGAAAAGCGTGAAGCGTATATGGAAACGGTTAAACTTTCTGCAAAATTCACACACATCATGAAAAAAAAAACCGTGGTGAAACCCCTACACAGAATATTGAGAGAATTTGCAATATCTAAATGAAACGCAACGGAACTCTTCCTGTTTGTCACTTTCACTGCTATTAACAGACAAAGTTCATTCTGTGTATATTTAGCTTCTCGGTCGTTTATACGAAGGGAAAGTAAATAACAGCTTCCTATGAAAAGTAACGGATTGATCCTGACCACAATTCGTTCTACGTTTCAAGTTCTATGTGTACAAGAGAGGATTTCAACAAGATATAGCATGAACAGTCACAAGTCAATATTTACGAAATATAATAACCGGCACGTTGAATATTTTTTGAATACTTGCAAGAAACACATGATTACATTTATATTCAACTTAATCTATATCCCTACAAGTACAACACGTATAAAAAATGGAACGGATTGCGAAGTACATGCAAAGTTTTCTAAATAAATTGTTTGGGTTTTTTAAAAAATATATTAAAGTAAGTTTTCCTCTAACCGCGGGCCCCTGGCATCAATTATATCGGGCCACGAGAGGTTCTCCTGAAGTTTGCAACTTGCAGCCCAAGCTGGCAACTACCTGGAAAGATGACCTTTGGTTCGAGGTTCATCAACGATAAGAGGAAATCCTTTCACGAGTTAGAACCGAAGCGATTTGCAACCAGAGTTAATTTAATGATATTGGGCAGAGGAAATTAAAGATTCCATTAGAGTCTGTAGTTGTCATCCAATTTAAACCAAATTTTATGTTTGTCAACAAGCCTAGACGTACTGGAATTAATACTCTCTATGATCAATCAAGAGGTCCCGGGGTTCGATACGCGGCGGATGCACATGGTGGTTTGGATCCCACTCTAAACTGTTAACCCACTGCTCTAAAGCCTGAATCACACGGAACTGGATTTCCAGTAGGAATGCCCTAGTTGGCGCTGGACTGGCTACCCATTTGCTAGTTTTCACCTCACACAATACTTGGTATCGTACTTGTCGATAGACGAGTGAAAATGTAATGGCTGCCGGGTGAGATGTAAACAATCACTTCACATTTTTAAAAGCCGATAACTATTGAACCCGGACGAATAACGTCTCGTTTAAAACGTTATTAGGTATAAAACAATGGCACTGCTAAAATACATACTTTATAACGGTTACTGTAGACGTATGGAACAATATTTTAGTTGTTTCAATTGTAAATAAATACTGTGCACTCAGCATAGATGGTGTAATTCATAGCATTTATGCTAGCAAAAATGTTAAAAGGAAATGCTTTCGTCTAAAGCTGGCTTAAAGATGGACGATCAATTTGAAGAATGTTGTGCTTTTATCAAAAATAAGAAAAATAAAAGTATGGACTAGAGATTGGCTAGAAAAAAACTCTGGTAGCATATCAATATTCATACATGAGATTCGCAGAATTCATTCAGATTTTTAAAAAAATCAAACATTAATTTAATACACTTGTAACTAATAATAAGGATTTTCATTTTGTGCTCATTTTATTTGTCACGTACACATCTCATGGCTTTGCATAAATACCTTAATATTAATGAACTGAACACGAATGCAATGCACGTCATCATCTCGTTGCTAACAAAAACAGCCAACACTCGGAAAGCACAGACAAAAAACTCCCTTTTGCGAAGTCACAGATTATCTTCACATGCCCAAACTTTGCTCTGATTGGTTGTTCCACAGGATCTAGTCGAGGAAAGCCAGTAGCAATTAGAACATGTCCTATTCCTCAAAACCAGTCAAGCAGTCAACCAGGCGGCCATGATTTCTACCTAGAAAGTCAGTTCAACGCCAACTAGGGCATTCGTACTAGAAATCCAGTTCCGTGTGATAGGGGCTTTAGCCACAGAAAGTTGGGGATGTGGAAGTTTCGGAGGGGCCAGTTTAGGAGAAGAAGAAGAAGGCTAGGAGAACCTAGCGGACTAAAGTCAATCTGGCCGCTGAAGGTTTTTGATATCTACCATTGCATGCGGTGTTATATGAATGAACTTTGACCTACACCACTTACTACGAACGACGAGGAGGGAGAGTATTAGCTAGCAGTGATAGAGAACAAAGTTAATAATACCTGTTCCACAAGATTTAATGTTGAACTGTGACACATACAGGGGTATAGAGATGATCCTTTCGGAAGGAACTCAAATATCAAAATCTGTTCTATGCCCTCCACTGCAGTTTGCACACTAACGAGGCTCTGGCGTCACAGTCAGTTTACTTCCTATTTCACTTTAAACTGTAGGTCCAGTTACGATTAGCCTATGTGCATGGAATGCACTTAAAAACAAACATGTTCAGTCTTACAATTACGATAGTTTCATTCCTTTCAGAATTATACAGGGTGACACAGAAAAACGGAAACTTTTGAAAAACCCACCAGACACCAGAGAAATCAGATAAAAAACATATATTGACAGAAATTGAACTATTACAATTTGCCATTTAACATACAGCAATCCACAGTATCCCTTTGAAAATTACGTCCTTGAGATGAATGAAGAACAGAGCACAGTGACTGTCAATTCGGAGCGATATGTTGAGATGCTGAAAACTTTTGCTGCACCTGAATTTAACAGGTTCCCACAACTTCACGAAGCCTGGTTTCAACAGGATGGTGCGACAGCGCACACTGCAAGGCAGTCCGTGACAACTGTGCGAGAATTGTTTCGTAATCGTGTTATCTCTCAATTTGGTTACATTCCCTGGCCACCAAGATCCCCGGATTTGTCAGTATGTGATTTCTTCTTGTGGAGCCACCTTAAGAGTCAGGTGTACACACGTCTCGGCCAAGAACAAAGGATGAATTGAAGCAACAAATTGAATACGAAATTCGTGCCATCCCACCTGACATGTTGCAGCAATCAATGAGGGACCCCAATGGCAGATTGCAAGATTGCAGAGCTATCAAAGTACTCCATCTCAAGGTCGTAATTTTCAAAAAGTGATACTGTGGATTACTGTATCTTAAATGGCAAGTTGTAACAGTTCAGTTTCTGTCAATTATGTTTTCTTATCTGATTTCTCTGATGTCTGGTGGGTTTTTCAAAAGTTCCCGTTTTTCTGTGTGACCCTGTATTAGATTTTTTTAAGAAAAGATAGTTTACTAACGTTAACTAACGAAAAAGTAACGATCTTTGTCACGTGCCAGTTTCGACGACACAATGAATGTTGCAAGGAGGAATGGTTTCTCGGAATCGACAAGAGATGGCAGCACGCTATGTAATGAGGAGTGAAGGAAATTATAAAAAACTTAGAGCGGAGAAGAGGGATTATATATATTATAGTAAATAAGAGAAATATATAAAAGAAGAGTTCAAATACTATAATAGAAGTAAATAGAATGATGTATGTAGTAATGTAAAATAATTCAGAATATAGCCGCATATGAAACGTTTAGGAAAGTCATTAAGCGACCAAATGAATTCAGAAATGTATCTCATCTCAATTTCTTTTTGATTCTCTGACGAGGAGAACATCGTCAGCTTTTGCATTTGTCCGTTCCCCGGTGGCGCTGTGTCAAATTAGACGCCCCGAAGCACTTTTCGGTTGCGCTTTTTATTAGTCGCACTGGGCCATTGGCATCGCTCGTTATTAGCGATCCTGGTTATTCCCCTTTGGTCGTCAAATAGGAGGTGGCGCTATTGTCAGTTTAGTCGACCCTACTCTTTCTACAAGTATAGCTTGTATTGTTTGACAAAGAAGCGGGGGGAAAGCGAGCACATAAATAAGATTACGCTTTAATAAAAGAAGAAGAAATTCAAAGAAAAAGAAGAAGCCATTTCCATATTAAAAGAAGAAGAAGCCGTTTTCATAATAAAAGAAGAAGAAGCTTTTTCCATATTAAAAGAAGAAGAAGCCTTTTAGAAGAAGAAGAAGCCTTTTAAAAGAAGAAGAAGCCGTTTCCATAAGAAAAGAAGAAGCTTTTTCCATATTAAAAGAAGAAGAAGCCTTTTAAAAGAAGAAGAAGCCTTTTAAAAGAAGAAGAAGCCTTTTCGATTATACATATACATATATATTCTCTGTATTTTGTCAAGTTCTCAGAATATAGATCCGCATTTTACTATATCCTCTTGGCTATAAAACGCTTTCTTATTTGGAATTCTCAAACAAAGAACCTATCCCCCTGAGATTAAGATATCTGTAGCCGTGGTAAATAACATTTAAGTACGTACCCACAAGGGGCGTAGCATTAGTGGCGCCCATAACGTGGAGCTTTACCTTATCCACGAATGAGAGGTAGCATTAGTGGCGCTCCTAACGTGGGGCATTACATAAGTTCGTAGCATTAGTGGCGACCAACGTTGCGGCTAGCAGAATTGTGAATAAGAAAGCGAAAAAGGAAGAAGGCCAAAATGGAGGAAGAAAATAATATCGAAGGAGAGAACAGAGGAACTATAACAGATGAAATGGAAGACAGAAAGGAAATATTAAACTGCTGTGGAAAAGAGGGAAATAAGGAAGAAACTATCCTATGCAGCTCATGCAAAGAAATGAAACATTGGCTATGTGAGAAGATAAGAAGAGAAAAGTACATAGGAATAAGTGAAAGAGGAGATTACGTATGCAAAAATTGCAAGGAAGAAAGGATAAATGAAAAAGAAGAGAAGAAAAGGGAAAAGGAAGAAGAGAAAGTGAAGGAAAAACAAGAGAAAATAGAAGAAATGACCATGATGGAAACGTGCCAGAAGTTCTATAGAAGGATGATGGAGATGCTTGACGAAAGGAATAGAGAGGAAGAAGAGCACTACAGAAGGATGTTGGCATTGATCGACAAAAGGGAGAGAATAATACAGGGAACAATGCTGTCGATCAAGAGTACGAGTTTAGAAATGAATAGAAGCAGCGAAGATGAGGTTTATGAGATTAGAGAAGAAAATGAACGAAGAAATGAGAGTCCGGAAAGGAAAATGGGTGTAAGCGATTCTCAGACAGAAGTAGATGTTTCAAGAATAAAAGAAAACGAAAACAAAATAGAAATAGCTGTTTCAAGAACAGAAGAAAATGACAGCAAGACAGAAGATGTTTCCAGAATAGAAGAAAACGAAAACAAGATAGAAGAAGCGAAGGTCCTTATAGAAGATAGAAGTTGGAAGATGAAAGAGGAAAGTTCCAATGACGAGCAGGACAGCAAGATAGAAGAAGAAGTTATAAAATTAAGCGAAGTAAACAAAGAAGATACAGAGAAGAAAATAGAAGAAGAAAAAGAGGAAAGTTCCAATGACAAGCATGACAGCAAGATAAAAGAAGAAGTTATAAAGTTAAGCGAAGTAAACAAAGAAGAGGAAGATAAGAAAATAGAAGAAGATGAAAGAGGAATAGAAAGTGAGGAAAAATTTAGTTGTCAATGTAACGATGAAGAAATCCATGTCAAAATGAAGATAAAAGAAGAAAGTTCCAATGACGAGCATGACGGCAAGATAGAAGAAGTAGCTATAAAGTTAAGAGAAGAAACCACTCAGGAACTTAAAGAGGTCAAAGAAGAGGAAGATAAGAAAATAGAAGAAGAAGAAAGAGAAATAGAAAGTGAGGAAAAATGTAGTTGTCAATGTAACGGTGAAGAAATCCATGTCGAAGTGAAGATGATAGAAGAAAGTTCCAGTGACGAGTCTCTGAAGGAAGAAGAAAAGAAGTATAAGCCTAGCAGAAGATGTAAACAAAGAAGAAAGAAAAGTAAAATGAGATTTAGATATATTCACGTAAAGACATGGAAGAAGAAGAAGAGAAAGAAATTAAAAATAGAAAGGAACCTGAAGAAAGTTAAGAATATGATAAAAAGGGTCAACATAGATGAAATGGATTTTGATGCTACTTCGCCAAAGAGAAGGAAGAAGAAGACGAGACGGAAAAGACAAGGAAAGCATGCATTTGATGAAGATGTAGAACATAAGAAGAAGACTTGGCAGAAACCAGATTGGAAGAAGAGAGATATGAAAGTAATTTCTTTACTGGAAGAAAGTTGGAAGAGGAGGAAGAAGAATCTTGAAAAGAATAGAAAAGAAAATAGAAGAAAGAGAAGAAAAGAAGAGGAAGGAAAAGAGAAACAAGATAATAACAAGCAACGAGTATCTGAAAGAATCGGAAGAAACAAATATGACTGAATAGTGCAAAGGAAGGAGATGTTATGACTTATTTAGACTGGCAAGCAGACGTTTCTAGGATTAAAAAAGTTCTCTGAAAAAGTTTCAGTTTACAAGAAGAAAAATTCGTGGAATTATTAGTTTGGGCAAATATTAATGATATATTTGAAAGAAGAAAATTTTAGTTCTTTAATGTTAGTTCCTGTAAGAAGATATATAATACCCATCGTTGGAGGAAAATCTAGTCTGCAAGTAATATGTTAAGAAAGAATAATAACTGCTAATTTATGTCACCACTCCAGTGAACAATGAGACCGATAGTGGAAGATGAAACCTGTAAAAGGAAAGAAGCCAAAGAAAGTAATATGGAAAATGGAAGTAAACTTTTCAATCGTACGAACAGAAGAACGAAGAAGATGGAACAGTTAGGCACAGAATGAAGTAATTTATGAAGAAAACTCTCAGGAAAAAGGAGAAAACAATATGAAAGAAGATCGAATAGTATCAGTAAAATGAATTCTTTGTAAGCTTAGACGACGAAAAGTCATCGTGTATTTAGAAAAGTGCAAATGAAATGGGTTGTAATCCCAGAAGTTAAAGAAGAATCGGTTGTATTCCGAGAAAAGGGTAGTAATCCCAGAAAATAAATATATCTAGATACATGCTGATATGAAATTAAGGCTGATGTGAAGAATTAGTGTAGCTGATAAAAACACTTAGATGGTCAACTTAGAGAAGAGAGAGAGTTCTTTGAAACGGAAAAATCTGAGCTAACTGATAATCTGTAGAGAGGTTGCTGAAAGAAGAAAAGAGTGAAACGAAAATTACTATTTTGGCATGACATTGTCAGGTAAAGACTATCTTGGAGAAATTAGACGAGCAGACTTGCAGGAGATGAACTATTGAAGAATTATATTTTGTATCTAAAAATAACTTAAGAGGTCACGAATATTTCCGGAACGGTGATAAGATGTCTAGAAACGAAAATAGAAAGCAGAGATAAATCGAGAGATGAGGAAAAATGCTGCCTGCCAGGAGATATAATTTCACAGTGAAAGTGAAAAGCAATGTAAGCTGTAGAAATGAGAACCAATGAGAAAAGTCAAACGAGATGTAGAGAAAGTGGAAAAATTTATCTATTTCCAAAAGATTTTTTCCAATATATAAATTTTTATCCTCAAGGAGGGGGATATTGTGTCACGTGCCAGTTTCGACGACACAATGAATGTTGCAAGGAGGAATGGTTTCTCGGAATCGACAAGAGATGGCAGCACGCTATGTAATGAGGAGTGAAGGAAATTATAAAAAACTTAGAGCGGAGAAGAGGGATTATATATATTATAGTAAATAAGAGAAATATATAAAAGAAGAGTTCAAATACTATAATAGAAGTAAATAGAATGATGTATGTAGTAATGTAAAATAATTCAGAATATAGCCGCATATGAAACGTTTAGGAAAGTCATTAAGCGACCAAATGAATTCAGAAATGTATCTCATCTCAATTTCTTTTTGATTCTCTGACGAGGAGAACATCGTCAGCTTTTGCATTTGTCCGTTCCCCGGTGGCGCTGTGTCAAATTAGACGCCCCGAAGCACTTTTCGGTTGCGCTTTTTATTAGTCGCACTGGGCCATTGGCAGCGCTCGTTATTAGCGATCCTGGTTATTCCCCTTTGGTCGTCAAATAGGAGGTGGCGCTATTGTCAGTTTAGTCGACCCTACTCTTTCTACAAGTATAGCTTGTATTGTTTGACAAAGAAGCGGGGGGAAAGCGAGCACATAAATAAGATTACGCTTTAATAAAAGAAGAAGA
This sequence comes from Lepisma saccharinum, assembly GCF_977018435.1. Classification (NCBI taxonomy): domain Eukaryota; kingdom Metazoa; phylum Arthropoda; class Insecta; order Zygentoma; family Lepismatidae; genus Lepisma; species Lepisma saccharinum. Next base: position 27,265,580 of record NC_139251.1, on the reverse strand, counting down.
AATTCAAAGAAAAAGAAGAAGCCATTTCCATATTAAAAGAAGAAGAAGCCGTTTTCATAATAAAAGAAGAAGAAGCTTTTTCCATATTAAAAGAAGAAGAAGCCTTTTAGAAGAAGAAGAAGCCTTTTAAAAGAAGAAGAAGCCGTTTCCATAAGAAAAGAAGAAGCTTTTTCCATATTAAAAGAAGAAGAAGCCTTTTAAAAGAAGAAGAAGCCTTTTAAAAGAAGAAGAAGCCTTTTCGATTATACATATACATATATATTCTCTGTATTTTGTCAAGTTCTCAGAATATAGATCCGCATTTTACTATATCCTCTTGGCTATAAAACGCTTTCTTATTTGGAATTCTCAAACAAAGAACCTATCCCCCTGAGATTAAGATATCTGTAGCCGTGGTAAATAACATTTAAGTACGTACCCACAAGGGGCGTAGCATTAGTGGCGCCCATAACGTGGAGCTTTACCTTATCCACGAATGAGAGGTAGCATCTTTTACAACTTAGTTATGAATTTCACCTTAATAGTGTTATATATTGTGCTTTATGCTAAATTTCACAACGATTTTATATTATGGAATATGTTTTGATTAGTATCGAGTTTTAACGGAGCACGGGTGGGGTTCATGGAACAGATGCCCCCTTCTCCTAGGAACCAGTACACCCCCAATTCTGATTTCTCCCTCTTTTTCTTGTGCAGATCCTAAACACCGCAGAGTGAGCGAGTCTATTGTATCCTAGTCCCAGATCCGGATGTCACCATGACAACCAGGCTGTACCTCTTTGGTTTTGCGCTCTTGTCCTTGGCGGTTTTTGCCCATGGAAACGTAAGTATTTCACGAGAATATTTTTGCATTGTGTTTACAGAAATACTCACATAGTGGTTCGGATCCCACTTTAAACCGTAGGTCCAGTCCCGATTAGCCTTGCTGTGCATAAAATGGACTTAAAACAACAATTCAATTCAGTTTACCGAAATACTCAATTCTAAATTGCAAGTTAATTAAGAATATAGACATGTTTATGTTTACGTACTACGATAAAAATGAGAAGTTGAGTTGTTTTAATTTGAGTTATAATTCCGATGGGATTCCGGATAACGAGGACCGAATTTTTATGTGTATGTATGAACTGGTTAAGCGGTGACGTCAGTAGCAGCTGATGTCCCGGATGTATGTTTCCAAACAAGAGATTGAACCTGCTTGCTCCTCTCGTTTTGCATTGAAAATGTATTGAAAAGCAAGGGCGTATTTAGGAGGGTCCAGGGGGTCCGGACCTCCTGAAACACTTACTGATTACAAAAATTAAATAATGAAATAATAAAATAACTAAAACTAAATAATGAAAATATACTTGTGTTTTTAATCTAGGGTTATTTACTGGAAGGCAAGGATTATATTGTGATTATACTATTTTGAATGACAGTGGCAAAGTACTTATATTTATGCAAGATTTTTTATTACTTACAACATAACATTCATAAAATATCACGAGGAACTTTACTTTTTGCCAACTGGATCTAACAACTTTTTTCATATGTAATAAATATTCAATTCTTTATTTATTTGACATTAATTTTCTTCCAGGGCAGTTTTTCTTTGTACAAATTTTGCCGACCTTAACTACACGTAAGCTAGATAATGAATACGGGCTGTTATATCACTATTCTTTTACCGTCCTTTTACCGTCCTTTTACCTATTCATGTAATAAATATGTATTAAATAATTTGAATATTTGAATTAATACTATTTTAATTAATTTAATATAATAACTATTTTTGTTAAAACATTATTATTATTATTTTGATACACTTGGTTCGGGCCCTCCCCCCCTCCTGGAACATATTTCTAGATACGTGCCTGTTGGAAACGGATATCTTTTGTTTCAGTGAGCAGTTAGCAAGCAAAGAAGTTAGGTGAAATGAAAATCAGCGTAAATATTAGATTCTGGTGAATACATAGATATTTTACTAATTACTTACAGATGAGGGGGTTAATTAATAAATAATGTATGAAAATCGGGTATTTTTTTCGGAAACGCATGAAAATTGAAGCCCTCGGAACATTGGCGGTTTTAGCCCATATTAAAATAAATATATGAAGATATCTTACGTGGTGAAAGCTGATCGAAGAAGATTACTATTTGTTTCTGTGACAGCAGTTAGGAAACAAAATACTGATATCTACATTATACCGGTCACAAGACTTGAAAAACTACCCGATTTTCTTATGTTACTTCTTCACTAACCCCTTATCCGTGAGGAATGAGTGAAATATCTGAATATTCTCCAGAATCTAGTCTTTACATTGAAGTACAATACACATCATCTTTCTGTTTTGCAATGCCGAAGCATAGGGGTTTGACGTGTGAAACTTTGATTGGAAACATACATCCGAAACACCGACTCTGGTGACGTCATGCTTAGCCAGTCCATAGAGATAGACTCACTCAGAGCTAACAACATCGTGAGCTCTCGCTGCTACAATGCAATTTCAGTTATAACTTTCAGGCCAAAGTATACCAGATTGTTAGTTACCTTATTTATATGTTTACCACATTTCAAGTATCTCTTTTTTTTCATTTTGTGGCACTTTTCAAACAATTTCTCCCCAGTGGAGGTCCCTTTGAAAATGTAGAAAAGAGGAGTAGCTCCACCCTTAAATTCTAGCCTACTGATAAGGGATTTCCGAGTGATCTGAATATCCTTCTAACCCGGATAATCCGAATAAACGGATCTTTTTATATTCGCATAATGTCGGTAATAATTATTCGATACCCATAATTGGTCATTCATAAATTATGGGGCATTTTAGGGCGCCTAGATGCAGAGTGAACCAAAAGTAGGTGGACAGTAAATGATGACATTTATTGGTCCTCAAACACCAGAACTTGAAATACCACCCCAAACAGTGACAGTTTAGTTGTTGCTCTAATGTTAAATGCATGTTCTCACTATACCAGTAAACACAATTATGTCTGTTAATATGACCGGATAATTTGAAAGAAGCTTCATCACCTACTATCCACCTACTTTTGGTTCACTCTGTATAAGTGTGGAATTTGCTTTAATAATTGCACACGGTTTGCGTTCTGGTATCATTTGTTAATGTTTTGTTCATTAATTTAATATAAATGGAAAATATAAAACAAGGCAACCGCGAAATATTTTTACTTGGAAGATATGCACTTACTACAAAAAAATGCTTTGTTCATCACCCTTAACTGATGTATAGAGAGATTTATTCCGAAAGAATTGCACACCATATTTTTCCTACAGACGAAACTCTTATGAGAAACATAACTGGAGAAACTATTTTCTCTTTTGGAATTGCACACACTTATTAAAAATGTACACACTTTTATTTCAATTGTTACTTCTCGTATAAGAGTTCTGTAATAATATTAGCTTCAAATCAATTTATCTAGATCTCACGGTTCGTATGAACAGTGGGTTTGAATATAAATAGTTGAAACTCGTATATTTTAAAAATCTATCCTGGAATGATTTTATACAAACTTAATGAACATTGTCAAGTTGCTTTATAATATTCCAAATACTTTGTGCATTGATGCAATATCTTATTTCTTACAGTTTGTAGATGTTCTTCTAGCACTTCAAGAAGCGACGGCTGATGCTCAAATAGCACCTTATACGCTTATTAAAGATTACGGGGTAAGTTATAAAGATATTTCGCTATATTAACTCTTTGTTTTCATCTTGTTTTCTTCATTCCAATTGGTAAATTCTAATATTTCCCCATGGGCGTCGCGAGGAGAATGGGGCTATGTAAATTACCATCGTTAACCTCATTAAAAAAAACATTGTTTTCATAGACACTATTAACATAAAACATTTCAGATAATAAGTATTCCAGTAGAATAATTGAGTTCGCTCAAATTGACTCTAAAAATAGACTATAAGTGTTATGAAAAAAAATTATCGTTGTATGTGGTGAGTTTTAGCACAGACAAATGAATTATTGTCTGTGGTCAGAGGGGGGCCACTCCGGGACTTGCACGGTATTGGCTAGAGCTTGTGGCGTCACAAAGAGGACACGAGCGGAAGGAAGCTATGCGGAGAATGTAATAGATGGCCCACGGAACGCGGTGTTTTCATACATCTTTTGATATTATACACCAAAATTGTTAATTTAATTTAATAACAAGAGATGAAATACGCGATAGGAGAATACATTTATTCCAAGACAATGCATAGTTTTTTTTTCAGACATTGTTTGCGTGATATCTTGTTCATGTAGTCCGGCTTTTCTTTGCAGCTAACCTTTGCATTTATTTGGGGAGACGTATTTAAATGTCTTATTGTAAGGAAAGTTCTTGTCCGGACGTATTCTGAAATGACTTTTCTTGAATATCCTGGAATGTTCCTTTAATATTTTACGTTACCTTTCAGATTCTCCAGTTGATCGCGACGATGAGGATACATTTGTATTTCTGTTTTCCTTATATTTAGCGTCGCTTTTCTTACACTTTTGGCTAATCGCGACGAAAAGGATGAGTGATGAATGCTTTAAATTGATGAAGGGACACATAGGGAACACCTATGCCCACGCTGGGACTTGAATCCGGGAACTTCGGAGACGAAATCGAAGGTCGACCACTTAACACCCTCGGCTACCAAGCCGGCGAATGAATTAGATGTGGGAGAAGTAAACGGTGGCTTTTAGACAGTGATCAGAACGCTACATTTTAAAAATAGCTTCGCTACAGCTACCCATACTCGTCCAAAAATGTAGCTCGCTACGCTACTCCTGTCCGCTACTCGCTTTCCGCTTACTGGAAACGTTATTTATTATCATACGAGCGTAATTCGTTAGATTTTTGATCTAACTTTGCAGATAGCTGGGGGATGATTCTTTGCTATAGCTAAATGAGCAACAGATGGAGATATGCTTTATCTAAGTTTCCTGTTGGGAATCCTTCCCTGAAGACACAGTGGAAATGTTTTCACCTTGTAATCAAAAGGGTCCCAGGTTCGATACCTGGCGGAGGCACTAGTTGCTCGGATTCAGTCACGATTAGCTTATCTGTGCATAAAGTGGACTCAAAATAAAAACTTGGAAAAACGCCTGGTTGGGATGATGGATCCTCCTGCTCCTCCATTCCCCACACTGCTCATCATCATCATCATCATCGTTCACTATTCTTCCTCATTCTCACAATAAGCCAAAAGTGGCAGAAAGCGACTCTAGATAAGAGAATAATAAAATAAACCATTCATCCTCATTGCCATGATTAGCAAAAGTTACAGAAAAGCGATGTAAAAGTAGAAGAAATACATACCGGGTGGCCAGAATTAAAGTTACCCAACTCAGAGCCCTCTGTAGCTTTTTTGAGGCATAGTAGAACTCTGAAATTTGGTGAATCCACTATGCAGACCATGGGGAAAAGGATGGCGATAAAAAAAGTAGTTCAATTTTTCGCCACCACGTTGAAATGTGGCGCTGTACTTCCATGATGGGTTGTACAGGGTCAACTAAGTTAGCAATAAGTTGTGTTTTATACAGCGTATATTGCTACACTTGTATTTTGAATTATATCTTCTGCAAATATCGTGTATAAATAAACAAACTGCCGGAGTACTAATTGAGGCGAGTGTACAAATAATAACTTTAAGTGATTTAGCTGAGTTATTAATTAGAAAGACATTTGTTAGTGGCTGGAAGTTGTGAGAAAATAATATCTCGTTTATTGCAAGATTGCAAGGTAAAGGCAAATCCATAATCAATTAGAGCAGTTTACGTCATACCATATCCAACACACACACAAAATGTGTTTTACTAAATAATAGACCTAGCAGTGCGTCTTTAAGTGTGCGCAATTAGAAAATTAGACTTCTGAAGCAATACAATATCAAATATTAAATCTACGATTTTTTTATATGGTTATTTTGTTATTTCACTTCGCTTTTCTGTCACTTCTGGCTAATTGCGAAGATGGGAATGAGTGATGATATGATGAAATTGATGAATGGACACTCACAAACATCCATGCCCAAATCGGGATTCAAATCCGGGACCCCTGGTATCGTAGCACGATGTGCTGACCACTATGCCACGGAGGCCGGCTATTAACAGTATGTTTGAGTTGAGTCAAACAAATTTCATAAAGGGTCAGTATTAATAATAACCCGTGGCGCAACAGCCCGTGAGTGCTAAATACCTACCGACTGCCGACCTCACTTCCACCTGCCGAGGCGCAAGATCATCCGACCAACGGGTTGACGTGTGGTGAGCAAGACGAACTTCTAGTCGTCGTTGTTGTTGTTTTCCTGAGAGGGTTACGCTACTCATTCATAGCTCCTCAATTTCCTTACAATGGTAGGTGGCCATCGGTCTCATACACAAGCAGAAATCTCAGGAGAAAAGTTGTCATGGTTCATCCCGGAACTGGAGCCCAAAGCATGCCGCCTTAAACTGAACGGCTACGGTGTGGGACCAAATTTGCGCTAAGTTTTAAAAGCAGAAGTACCCTCTGCGCATTGCAGCATGCCATGAATGAATATAGGAATTATGATTCACAATCTCGGCCATTTATAAAGGTGGTGTTAACCCCCAGATACTATTTTTTCATTAGACCCTTGAACACTACTTAAATAATATTTTATTAGACCCTCAAAACAGTTTTCATGCAAGGACGTTGCTGAGAATCCGCGTCTCCAGCGTAGCAGTCAGACTATTTACCGACTGGACCACAGCAGTTTTTAAAGCACATAGGAAATAAATTAAAGCCAGCAAAATAGTATTATATTTGTACGATATCTTTACGTTATAATATATAAATAAAATAGTCGTGTATATAAAATATTATATTGATAATAAATAAAATATTGATAAACTTGTACTCGCTTTGATAAGTATGCATAACATTGAATAGCTTCTTTCGGCATTATCTACATGACACAGCTTATCTCATTGTTTGACGAGAATGTTGAAAGGATGTGCAAGGGCAAAACGTCTGTCTTGTAATGTAAGTCGTACAGTGGGATCCATGAGTATTACCTTGCAAAATATCCATCACCATGTTCGTGCACTTTAATTGACCCAATAAGAGCCTCAAGAGTTAAAAGAAAACTCAAAACAAGTTGTTGACAACTTCTTCACCAGCATACATAAAAATCCATCGCTTAAAAACACACAGGATCTAAGAGAAAAATTAATGAAAATAGTCATGGACAATTTGCACGGTAATACTCATGGATCCCACTGTACAATACATTTTCAGCACTATTTCTCAAAAATCGCACATGAGTCAAAGTAACAGAGTGCAAGTGTTATTTAAGTGACCCACGAGATATTCAAACCATTATTTTCGTGGGCGATGTTTCAACTTCAAAGCTAAAAAGATCTTATCTTGCTCTTAATATTCAATAAAGCAATAATTAGAAACTGAGTTACTATTGTGTAATGGTTTTTGAAAGTTGCACACTTGATGATGCGGAAGGCGAGTGTGGAAATAAGTTCGAAGTTTGGAGGAACAAATTAAATCAATCCTGTTTTTTTTGGAAGCGTTGGTTACTTTATTTCAGACGATTTTCTTGCATTATTATTGCACGTAGCAATAGCACAAACAGAGTGATTCGTACTCGTTATACCGACATTCAAGAAAAGGTGTGTATCCTTAAGAAATTCACCCATTTATTTCAAGCTTCCATATACGCTAACGAAGTAAGTTCGATTCTGTCCTCTTCATGACGTCATAGCGCGCACAGGATCATGGGAAAAATCTTGGAACCTTGGGAATGGCCTACCTAATAAAGGTACCTTGGTCTGTGGTTTTAGTTTCAAGAACCTAGCCACAGATTGACCTAGCTACATGAAGTAAACCACGAGACTTCTGAGCCACGGCAATTTTACACAAAACTATCTCTCCCTTTTATTTTTTTTAACTATTATAGTTCTCAATATTCCAGATAGTATTACAAAAAGCACACCAAACTAGAAAGAAATATACAAAAATGTATAAAAAGTTATATGAAGCAATAATAATGTAGATTCAAGTTTGAGAAAGGCAAAGGCCATTCGATGACCAAAATCTAATGTGGATTGAGCCTATAGTTTGAAGGAATCCGAGCAAGTGTCCCCAACGGAAACCCACTCCAGGACCCCTTGATTACAAGACGACAGCTGTAATACCTTGTCGGTGTGGCCCAACAATAGGGATTAATATGATGCATTTACAACTTATAGCATGCAATAAATGACATGTATCAACCTAACTAATAACTTAATAAACAACTTAAAAACGAGATAAAGGGATTATTAATATGTGTCATTATACTTGGCTAAAATCTTCTTCAACAACATTGAATGACTGCAATAAAGCGATGATATTTCTGCTATAGCTTTGTATAGATAACTGCGTCGTCTCATGTGATTCAGATTAAACGATTCAACATATAAAAAAATAGCATAAATTCTCCTCCGCAAGCAAGGACAATTTGATACCGTAGCGTATCTCTCATTTTCATTTTCGAGTTACGCTTAACCATCTAGCAGGCAGGAAACATTACTTTTGGGGTTCTTTGCGATACGTCATAGTTATATATTTTCGATAGTCTCTAACTACCTTTCTCCTTGTACCTACATATTGATTACATCGTAGAATTATTATTCAAGTTTACGGTTGTCACAAGCATTTAAATCCGTTTTTTGATGTAACGTTTCGGGAGAACACACGCTTGCTTCATCAGACATTTGTATTGAGTGGATTTAATTGTTTCTTAAGTCCACTTTAAGCACAGATAGGCTAATCGGGACTGGGCCTACAGTTTAAAGTGGGATCCGAACCACTGTGCAATGTGCCTCCACCAGGTATCAGACTTTTGTAGCTTGATAAATGCTACTGTTATAACAGTCGGAAAATGATTCCTCATTTCACGGTTAATTAAGTTTAAAGAAATAGGATAGGGAAACACGAATAAAATGCTATAACAACGTAACATTATTGACAAGATTCATTGTATACATGCGTGTTTTTTTGTTTTGTCAAATTTATGTGTATCTTATTGTCGCTCCATTGATCAAATGTCTGATGAAGATAGCGTGTGCTCTCCCGTAAAGATACATAAAAAAAATGTTTAAATATTTGTAACACCTGTAAACTAGGGACCTCCTGTTATATCCATTCATGTCACTTTCATTCTTCTTGCAAAATTTACAACCCTTTCTACAAATTTACATACCAGCGTCTGCCACCTTGAAACCGAATCATTTTTGTTCTTTTAGGCTGCGTGTCAAACACCAAGGACTAGTTTTCGACAGTTCGAAAATGGTTTGTTAAAATTAACGAATGTGTTGGACAAAGAATCGCATTTTGTTCATTCCAAATTTTCAAATAGCTGTTTATTTTTCAATTTACTTACTTAATTATTCTTGCTGATAAAGTGGAATTAAATATTGTAATATTTTTATGTAGATACACGAATATGACCGATTAAGAGCAAATGTTATTTCTATAATATACATATTGAGACAATACTTTAAGACCTAATGTAAACTTACTCTTTATGTTGATTTGTAACAATATGAAAATTGTTCATAAATGTGGAAACAACCGTTCAAAATAAGTAGGACAGGGCAAACATGAATAAAATATCCCAATATACCGTCTTGGGCGTCTTCTTTTTATTGTGATTTAATATGCGCATGTGTATATACTTACATAACTTCAAGGAAAACATTATAAACATTTTGGTCTGGACCCTTTCTTTTACAGAAGAGTTGTCAGTGACGTCATTTTCCTACAGAAATTGCTGAAAAATGATTGCCAGTGTTCCGAGATATTACAAACTCTAACATTTAATATAGGTCGCCACAGTGCAAGACAACGAAATCTATTCTACACACAGATATCAAGAGTCAACGTTCATAGGTTTTCACCTGCAGTGCGAATACAGGGCACAGTGAACGAACTATTAAAAACTGTAGAATTTGATATATTCACAGATTCATTTAGTGCACTGCAGAAAAAAATACATCAGCAAGTGCATAAATTAGTGTAAATATTGTGTATATAGATTTTCATTTTCATTCTGTTTTTCTCTATGCATAGTACTGTATACTATGTTCAACATAATTGGGAGATGTATGCTGTGCTGAACTAATAAATAATAACACATATTAATAATATGGTATTTATTTGTGCAGGAATTCGAAGAAAGGCTCTATCCAGCATCCTGGTGGGTGTGCACGCTCTCTGGTCTTCAAGGGAAGAGGAAGAAGCCAGCCATCTTAAGGTTGCTGGATTACTTCGATGGCGAAAATCAAAATGGTAAGCGTAATTCCTCCATTGCTATAATCATTTTTTCTATATTTTGTGGGCGGATAAGACAACCAAGTTATGTAATTAACTCAGAACAACTATATTTACAAATAGAGAGTCAAATCTGCTTTTCCGTAGCTGTTCCTGTTGGTAATGGGCTTTGATCTACTAGATGATATGGCTTGACATTGGTTATTTTGATTCCTTTTCAGAAACCAAATTGACAATAACCATGCCCCAAAGTAGCTTCATCGAAGGAGGAAAGTCCCAGAACATTCACGAAACATGCTTCTGTCTGTCGTCGGCACTCCAAGACAACCCGCCTCTCCCGAAGGACCGAAACATCTATCTGAAGAGGAGGAACTCCATGACTGTGTATGCAAGGTAAGACATATTCCCAAGCCTGCATTTTCAGAATTCATCAGTGTTATTTCAAACAAAGTTTAAACTAGTTCTATGCTTAGGTAGGTTAATGGGGAGTGGAGCCATTGGCCATGTGCACCTCCACCAGCAACCAAACTCGGGTTCCACTGATTACAAGTGACAATGTTACCACTACATCATCGGGGAATCACTAAGTCGACACATAAAAACTGATAAAGTGATAATATTATTATTCATCAGAAAATAAAAAATCTGCACGTGGTGTTGCATAACCAAGTTCATTTAATACCCCACACGACCCATCAAATGGTTGTGAACACATAAACAAAACTTCACATCTTAAGTAGACTACTATATGATTGTCAGTCTTTAGTAACTATTCAAGGAAGTGGTAATTTAAAGTAAAAACACTATCATGCACGTGCAGAAAAAGATACTACGCTCTAAAAGTTTCATACAAATGACTCAACTTTATACATTATTACACTAATTACAGCAAAATTTATAATGACCAGATATGATCGAATTAGTGAGGAAAGAAACCACTGAGACTGGATAGACTATCTTGTAGACTGTAAAAGAGAATTGATTAAAAAAAGTGTTCCCCTGTGCATAGCACCACGCCATGAAGGCGTATAGGGGGTGTGGGGGTAACGCCCCACACTTTCTTGATCCGGTCGTGAGTGGGGGTGATGTGATCAGCATCACGCCCCTGACCGCCTTTACCCCCCAGGGTTTCCCCCAGGTACCCATGTTATTCGACGCTGGGTAGGCGCCGGGGCCGCTTCCACCGTTAGAAAAGTTCCCGGATTTGAACCGGCCGGGGATCGAACCCGGGACCTTGAGCATGGTAGTCAGACGCGTTACCGACTGAGCCACCGCGTTAGCCTACTAAATACCCTAGAAACTCGTGAGATTGACATTAACACGGTATGCATAACGTATTGAAATATTTTTAACTCTTAGTGACAAAATATCTTGAATTACATCACAACATTTACATGTAACATTTTCTGTTTTCAACGAAGGAGATTCGGTGGCTATGTTTCGTCTGATGCAGAATGGCGCCAAGAGGCTGAAGAGCTGGTTAGGTTGCTGGCCAGCAAAGGACGGAAACTCGCTTCCAAAGCTTACTACAGGAACACATACGAGTTTCCATGGCGTCTAAGGAACCGAAGAAACGAAGTGTGGTTCCTGGCAAAACCATGAGATGACAAAAACAAGGAACCACTTCACTCGAAGTTAATATTTCAAAATTGTTATTAACCATAGGTGTTCAGATAATAAGCTCCATAAAAGCACTTACGGACTAATGAAAATGCATTTACGATTGCTATGCTGGTCTCAAATTCGAGTTATGTAACAATAAAGTCTCGCATTAAATTAGGTTGAAAGCTATATGTATTTTAATAGATTGTCAAACTACCATTTACCTATGTTTGGTTCACGAATATACATGGAGCAAAAGCCAAAATGTGTTCAGCTACTGTCAGCATTAAGTAGTATCTAATAAATTTCGCTATTAAATACAATAATAGAAAGTAATTATGTTATTTTTTAAAAATAAACAAATAAAGTAATATATAAAATGAATGTTAACAGCACTGTTCTGGGAATTTATAGCACAGCATATCAATCAAATTTGTACTATGGACAAGCTAAACGAAATATGAAATTAAGATGATAGTACTTGCACTAAAATCATCACAAGTGCTTTTAGAAAATGAATTTGGATCAACATAATCGTCATTCACCCAATACATTACTAAATAAGGCGATATGAAAAAATAAAATAAATATTCAGGTATTATTATTATTATTATTATTTGTTAGTGAACTGTAAAAGCAAAGGGACTTTAAAAAACCCACCGTGAATATTACTTTTATTTCCATGTAGATGATTGTCACATATCGATCGTGGAATATTATTGTTAGTAAATAAAGATTTTGAATTATCTAATTCATAATGTAGCAGAGAATTTAAGATGGAAGCAACAAATAGGATAACGGATACATAGCAATAAATAGGCTGGAATTTAATCAAAATAAATAAAATAAATATGTGAAATAAATAAAATAGGTTAAGTGTGCATTTATATGCTGAACACTGAATTATTCAATTTATGTGATTTGTTAAAGTGTGCGTATGTACAATGGAGAAGAAAATCGATGTGAATTAATGTAACTTAATGTGGTGTTCAATGTATTTGTTGTTGTTAGAATAATTGTTGTTGACATAAAATAAATAATTGTTAATATTTTGTTGTGTTTCAGTATTTCTGCTCTTAAACAATAATACCACAGATTAATACTTCAAGATAACATTTTCACGTTCGCAATGTTTAAGAGATAAACATGATTTTCACCTGTTTACTCAATGTTAAAGTTAAACGGTATGATACCATGATTTATGATTGATTGACATTGGAGAAACTTAATTAGAAATTAGTCCAGAATATACATCTTTTGTAAGTTTGTGAGGGTTTCCAACCCGCGTCACTTGAACATCACAGTAAACAAAGAAGTATAGTCAACAGCAAGGAAAGTAGTAGGCAAATAGTCCAGTATCATGCTTTATACAGTATAAGGTATTGAAAAACTAAAATGCCAACGAATTACACGACCACCTGTTCTCCGGATATAGTAAAATTCGACTTTAAATATACAGGATTTAGAACAGAAATGAATGAAAAAGCTATGGATAATTCGCCTACAATTATCTTTGCACGTAGTGAACCTGACTGTTTGGCTTATCTGTATAGTATATTCCACATTGATGTTGCATTGGTGATGGATGTTTGGTGGCTTGTATTGCTGCTTGTAACAAAAGAGGACTAAAATTTGAGAATTCCATAGTTAAAAGTTTTGACAAGAACCTATCGTCAACAGCAAATGTATTTTTCGTTTCCGATTTAACAAGCTAAAAGCATCAATTTGTATATTTTCTAAACAAAGGATAAGATACGAGAGAGTTGCGTACCCTCTTGAAACACAGTCAGAACTTGAAATACACATAAAGACAATAGGAACCGTCCTACATAGATTTCTTGTCATTATAGATCTTGAAATCATTTCCTGATCACATCTACAGGGTATATAATAATAGCGCAAACTGACACAGTTGAAACGAAAATAAAAGCAAGAAAGCCTCAGTAAGCATGGCCACCGTTTTCGAGATAATTGCGAATGTGTGGTTACAAGCCTCCATTGACTTCATTGTTTGCTTGATTCATTGATTGATTTGGTGTTTTAAGGTCACTTTATGCACAGCAAGGTTAATCGGGACTGGACCTACAGTTTAAAGTGGGATGCGAACCACTATGTGCCTCCACCGGGTATCGAACCCTGGATCCCTTGATTACAAGGCGGCGACGCTACCACTGCGCCATCGGCGAGACAACACTGCATTATTACATGTAATATTATCCTTAAAACAAAATATTTGGCAGTTTACATTCATATGAAGGTGCTGCGAAAGTACAACGCACTACGCCATCGGGGAGGCCCACTTCATTTTTTGTAAACATCGTCCTAGTTGGTAAAATGCTAATAATGTGTGCGAATGTGTGGTTAGAAGCAGTCACTGATTGCATTTTGTAAACAACGAATGCTTTACTCCTTGCGCGTTCCAAGGTTTGCTCTTCGTTTATAAAACAGAACATTTCCGAGAGGTGGCGTTGTAATCAAACAGGATGGATACAATCAGTGCAGATAATTGTACATGCTTGTGACCAATTCCGAAATGAACCGGGGAGTGTTCGAAAGAATTCGAAACTCAATGCTGAATCGCGTTCAGTATTGCATCCAGATGCAAGGACGATACTTTGAACACCTCCTTTAACGGGTACGAGTGTACAGTAATTTGTAACATGTAACATTCTAACGTTTGTTAAAGTAAGTAGAATGTTCAATAAAAGCAATGAGATCTCCAATGACCTTTCTTACTGTATTATTAGCATTTTACCAACTAGAACGACGTTTACAAACAATGAAGTCAGTGGTGGCTTGTAACCATACAATCGCAGTTACCTCGAAAACGGCTCGTTTGCAGACCCATGTTTACTGAGACTTTTTTGCTTCTATTATCGTGTACTTTCAATTGTGTCAGTTTGCGCTATTACTTATGATACACCCTGTATAAGTACTGAGTACTGCAAATGCAATGAAAAGCAGGTAGCAAGTCACAGTTTGATAGCTATTTAGTAGTTCACTTCGTATATTGAAAGTCTACAAGAAATGTGTGCCCCATTCGAACTGAACTAGAACGCATTAAACTATTAGGGAAGTCTGACAAGAAAAAGGTGTACTTGGATATGTTATAACTAAATTCCATTATACAGCAAAACCTTATCATTGACTTGTTCGCGAATCTAACTTTCGCAACAGGGAAGTGAATTGAATTTGAGTTCGATAACGTGTGTACACATCTAAGGAATTTTACAACGGTGCTCATTCTTTTTCAGAAAATAAATACAGAATCTTGTTCTTATAATAATACAGATGCCATATAAATGCATTTATGGTGGAAAAATAATCTAAGTTACCAAATTTTAAGTGTCTTAAAAGAACATACAGGAAAAGCCGTGACCAGAAATGCTCATATAATAAAACCATGGTTATTAGAAAAATATAGGTTGGGTAGATGGATGATGATGTAACGACGGTAGAAGATGAATTTATCATGAAACGAATACGAAATTTATGCGCTAGTGTTGCACTGTGCGCATAGAAAAATGTCGAACAACTGAACACACTTAATCGCGTTCACAAATTTGCATTTACTGATGTCAGTTGCTTTCCTCTTCATAAGCAATAAAAACATTTACAGTTTCTGGCTTCAGATAAACTGAATATGCTGACGGGTACTTATTATACATAATATGAAATAGAAACTATTGGCCGATAAGAATTTTTTGATGTGGCATTTATGGTATAAACACAAAATGTAAAACAAACAATACAATCTACAATGTAATATGATTAAACTTAGTAAATCGCTTCATGAGTCTCGTGTCGGCCACAAACTAATCGCAAACGCCTGTTGCTTGTCTATGGTTTTGTAACTTAAAGTTGCCGTCCAACCGCTAATGACTTCCACGTTCGCCTTTCCATAGGCTATGGTAAACAGTGGCGTGCCAGGATTTTCGAAAGGGAGGGGTTATGTATACTTTTTCTTGGTAGTCAGCCCTCATTTTGTCATATTTTTCTACATTGACGTTCTTTTTTTAGGATACTGGGCCAAAAGAGAGGGTTATAACTCCCACCAACCGCCCTTGGGCACGCCACTGATGGTAAACATTATTACAGAGATTGTTCTTGTTCAGGTGTTTAATATCTGCATATTGCAACACTGTCGTTTCAATGTTTCATATTCTAGTGAAACATTAACCTTACCTCCAAATACGTCATTGCGCACAATAAACTTAAAGTGTCACCTTGGAGGCAGGTCGGGGTTGAACGAAACGAGATGCAAATTTGAAGTTTGTTTCAACAATCACATCTAAACATTTATATGCACTTTGTTTGAAGCTAACAAATATTGATTGATTGATTTGCTTTATTTTACTTGTGTCGCTTTTGTCTAATTTGCGAAGATGGGGATGAGCGATGACATGATGAAATTGATGAATGGACACTCACGAACATCCATGCCCAGGTCGAGATTCGAACCCGGGACCCCTGACGTCGTATCCTAACAAGAGATACATAAAATGTACTTTGCTTGGCTTGGAAAATTTTCATAACAGACTAAATCCAATATTCCCTGGTTATTCTCAATAGTAGGTATACATTTTGAGAGCCATTGATATTCATTCAAGACTATTCATCCTGAAATTCGATGCTGATATAATTTATAATACAGGGTGGCTCAATAAGTCACTTAACACCCTCAGTACAAGGCCACTGCGGCATGGAATTTGAAATTGGCGATGACCAATCGTTATCTGGCCAAGGGGGAACCACATTAACGCCACCCACACGGTCGGCGGCCATCTTGATGTCCGCCATCTTGAATTCAACTTCAGAATTTTAAATAGGAAGGGGGTCGTGCGACATATCAAAATGGGCTAGAATTTCACGAGAAATGCAATGGTGAAGGTTTTTTCGACGTATCTTTAACCAGTAAAAAGTTATGACTGAATTCTTGTACCAATTTGCTCCTTTTCGAGGTGTTAGAAAAATGCCTTAAAATTTGTTTAGCGCTTCGGTAATGCATCGAGATCAAAGTGACGTCTATGAAGAGACGTTCGCATGCCATTGCACAAGATTGTAATCGGATACATCCATGAAGAGCTGTGCATTATGAATGGTTGTCGCGAACAATTTACAGTGTGACGATTCCATTGAATTAAAAGTCCTTCACAGTGACAAGGCTAATGTTTAAGTTCATAAGGAAGTTTATAAACAGGTTTAATTGTTTGTGCATTAATATTTTTCGCGCAACATGGGCATCACAAAAGGTGAATGGAACAGAATCGAGAGCACGATGGAAAGGGTTGTTGCCAAAGAACTGAACTCTCAACTGGGGGATCTGGACGAGAGGATAGCCCTGGCCTTTGTTAGCGACAAGGTTCAGTCGCTAATCAAGAGCTCCCTGACTCAAATGATAGCCGAGGCGGTGGAGGAAGCCGTTTGTAAAACAACGGAGAAATACGATGCCGAAATCAAAGCTCTTAGGTCGACGGTGAGTACATTACAGTTGCATATAAACTCGATCGAACAATATGACAGAAGACTGAACCTCGTGATCCATGGCGTGGGTGAATCTGAGGGAGAGAACTGCGAGGTGAAGGTGCTGGACATCCTCCGGGACAAGGTGCAGGTTCCCGTCGATGCATCCCAGATCCAGAGATGCCACCGCCTGGGAGCGAAGCGACGCGACGGGAGGAGCAGGGCGCTGATCGTGCGATTCGTGTCCTACAGGACTCGTCGGTTGGTGCTTCAGAAGAAGAAGATCCTGAAGGATTCCGCACCCCACGTTTCCATCACGGAAAACCTCACCCGGCAAAACCTGCAGCTGTTTCACCAGGTAAGAAATAGTGGAACTTTTCAACGCGTGTGGACTTCGGATGGCAACATCCTGGCACTACACAACAACGCCACAGTTAAAATAGACAGCCTGGATGACCTAAACAAGTATGGAAAATGACAAACTCTGCCCTCGGTTGGCACTCGTTGCATATATTAACCACCGTAATCATTCACTCACTTCAATCATGTGCTTCTGAATCTTATATTTTTTAGTTTTACCTTTCTTCTTTAAATAATTTAATTTTTGTCTCACATATATTATATTTTTTTCAGTCATTTTATTAATAATGAGTTTCGTTGTTTCAAATGTAGGAAGGCAAGAGGTCAATGTGCAGTGTCAGTGCCAGATAGTTCGTTGGGCACCCCTGAAAGATGTTCCCTGATATTTGCAAGAATGGTCACTCTCTCCCTTCCCCCCGAGGCCAAGGTCGAGACCACAATGCTGGGGCTGTAAATAGTTTTCCTCCCTCCCCGCCTGGCAATGAGCCGCCACCACCCGTGACGTTACACAGGCTGAGCGTGGCAAACCGGAGATTCCTTGCAAACTTGTATCCGCACGTAGAAGACCTTGCTTTCCCCGAAAACGCAGAAAATATCACGGTGGGCCACATCAATATTAACCGCCTAAAGAACAAAATAGATGAAATCGCAGCTTCCCATATAATAAACTTCACATGCGTTGCAATCACCGAGACTTGGCTCGATGATTCCATTCCAGACAAACACATTGAAATTGAAGGGTTCAAAATGTACAGACTTGATCGAGACTATCCTAAGCAAGGGGGAGGTATTATTGTTTACGTAAAAACAGCTGTAATATCGGAACTTATATATTCTGTGTCAGATGTAGACATTGAAGGATTGTGGGTGTCTTTAAAACTCAAACAGAATGACAAACCTTTAATTCTAGGATGCGTATATAGACATCCCAAGGCCCCCGTCACTTTTAATGAAAAACTAGAAAATATTTTGCAGTCATTTCCGGCTTGCCACGCTTCGGTTCTCGTTGGGGATACAAATCATGACGTCATGAAACCAACTGCAGCGGACAATGCATTTTTCGATACGATGGAATCAGCGGGGTACAAGCAGCTCGTTCGCCTGCCGACACGCGTCACCGACACGAGTGAGAGTCTCATAGATCACATTTTTACCAACAAGAAAGAATTGCATGATAAATCCGCCGTAGTAATGCATGATTTAAGCGATCATTTTCTGATATACACCTCAATTAACCTAAGGCCACAAAGATCTCCAAGAATACTCGTAACTAAGCGTTCTTTTAAAAATTTCCCTGAACAACAGTTCGTTGATCATTGTTCTTATCTACCCTTTCACAAAACAACAATGATGTCGGATATAAACGATAAGGTGACATATTTGCAGTCATTAATAACCGCAGCTCTGGATGTCTATGCGCCAATAAAAACGTTTCGTGTTAGGGGCAACAAGCGTCCCTGGATCACTGGCGGTATTCTTAGATTGATATCACTCAAGAACCGGATGTTTAAGCGCGCACGTAGTCCAAATAATAATAATAATTACACGTGGGAACAATATAAGACCATAAGGAACTATGTAACAAAAACAGTAAAAGATGCGAAAAGAAATTATATCCTTACGCAGATCTATTCCGATAAATATTCAGGCAATAACAAATTCAAGATTTTCAGGTTCTTAACTGGAAATGATAGCAAAAGCCAATCCATCGCATCTATTGAACATAACAATGAAACAATTACGGAAGATGCGAGGGTGTCGAACGTCCTCAATGACCACTTTGCTAACGTCGGTAAGTCAATATCCAACACATTCACTAACAATTTAAGGGCGAAGAAAAATGAAAGTAGCAAACAAAATGAAAAAGACGCTAAATATCAAGAAACCAGCTTCAGTTTTAAGCCCGTCTCAAGTGATGACGTTATGAAAATTCTTCAAAAACTTAACGTCAGAAAAGGTCCAGATTTCAATGAAATAAGTAATCGCATAATATATCTACTCGCCCCATGGATTGTCGAACCTCTCACAGATATAATTAATTCATCCTTAAAAAGCGGAATCTTTCCTAACACTTGGAAACACGCAAGGGTCACACCTATATTTAAAGGGGGGTCCCCGACGCAAGTTAATAATTATCGCCCCATATCAATTACTTCCTCATTAAGCAGGATTCTTGAAAAGGTAATAGACAAGCAATTAGAACAATACTTACATTCTAACAATCTACTGACAGATAGACAGTTTGCTTTTAGAAAAAATCGCTCGACAGAATTACTCGTGCACGAACTGATACATAACTGGAGAAATATATTAGATCGTAAAGGGAAGCAATACATTGGCATTATTTCTCTAGATATCAGTAAAGCATTCGACAGTGTTCAACCAAATTTATTAATACAGAAATTACATCAGCAATTTAATTTCTCTGCCCTTGCATGCAACTGGATCGAAAGTTATTTATGGAATAGGAGTATCGACACAAAAGTAGGCAACTCGATTTCAAACCGTGTAAATGTATCTTTCGGTGTACCACAGGGATCTATTCTAGGTCCTAAACTGTTTAACATGTTTGTGAATGACATCGCAGACAGGGAATTTGGGTTTGAATTATATTTGTACGCAGATGACTGCCTCCTGTACTGCGCGTCAAGCAAATTAGAAAAAGTAATTGCAAATATTGAGGAAAATATGCCCGAAGTTCTTGAGTGGTATCAATCTAACATGTTGAAAGTGAACGAGTCTAAGACGCAAGTATTAATACTATCCAGTGAAAATAATAACAATACGCTAATTGACAACATTAAAATAGGAAATTTCAATATAAAACCATGTGAATCTCTAAAATATCTCGGTATGCACCTAGATAAAAGTTTATCCTTTTCACAACATGTAAAAAGAATGTGTTCACGCGCAGCACCTAAAATCAAGCAGTTTCAATTTGTCTGCAAATATGTACACCTTGCCCACAAATTAGCGTTCTACAAAGCATTTATTAGGCCGTTACTTGAATACTGTTCCTCTGTACTTTATGGGATTAATAGAAATAACACCACGAAACTAGAGAAAATGCAAATTTGGGCTATTCGTAGCATAAGAACTACAGCGCACACGACCTCACGTGCAAGCAGAGAAGAACTCCAATTACCCACGCTGGAATCCAGACGAAAATATGCATTTCTACTAAAAATTCACCAGGCAATTAACAAGCACCACCACTTATTAAAGGACAAAGTAATGATATCTAGTAATAGAAATTATCCCAATCTGCGATCCAACAACACCAACAGTATCCGAGTACCAAAATGTAACAAGGCAAGATACGGATCAAAATCCCTGTCATCACTGGCAAGTAAAGCGTGGAATCAACTGCCTGTAAATTGCAGAAAGGAGAGAAATTTGGCCACATTTAAACAACAGATTAGGACATTAATTTATGAATACTGACACTGTGCCTATTCTACCTCATTTCTTCCTTCATAAAACGTAGCTGCAAAAAAATGTTTATTTTAGTCTATTTCTTATATTTTTCAATTATATAAATTTATAATATTCCATTGTATGTATACTTATAAACAAATAGCATAACTGTATATTAATTCATGTAGGGCAAAAAGCTGTTTTTGTTGTTCGGAATCAATGTAAAAAAAATGTAAGCTTAATTGTAACCCTACTTTAATAATAATAAATAATAATAATAAATAATAATAATAATAATAAGTGTTCTGGTGTTCTTCCCTATTGAAAAAACTCTGTAAAAAGTACCTTCTTCCATAAGCAAGGATGAAAAAACTGTTTATTTAACAAATCCAAGTAGCCCTAAGCATTTAAGGTTCCGTTGATGGAAAATTGACTAACCAATCGTGTTGTACACAGCACGCCACACCATTAACTTACCAACACTAACCATTCAGCTTTGATCTGTCGAAAATGGGTTATCAGATAAAAATCATCGAATATTCTGTTTATGAACTTCCTTATGAACATAAACATTAGCCTTGTCACTGTGAAGGACTTTTAATTCAATGGAAGCGTCACACTGTAAATTGTTCGCGACAACCATTCATAATGCACAGCTCTTCATGGATGTATCCGATTACAATCTTGTGCAATGACATGCGAACGTCTCTTCATAGACGTCACTTTGATCTCGATGCATTACCGAAGCGCTAAACAAATTTTAAGGCATTTTTCTAACACCTCGAAAAGGAGCAAATTGGTACAAGAATTCAGTCATAACTTTTTACTGGTTAAAGATACGTCGAAAAAACCTTCACCATTGCATTTCTCGTGAAATTCTAGCCCATTTTGATATGTCGCACGACCCCCTTCCCATTTAAAATTCTGAAGTTGAATTCAAGATGGCGGACATCAAGATGGCCGCCGACCGTGTGGGTGGCGTCAATGTGGTTCCCCCTTGGCCAGATAACGATTGGTCATCGCCAATTTCAAATTCCATGCCGCAGTGGCCTTGTACTGAGGGTGTCAAGTGACTTATTGAGCCACCCTGTATATTACGAACAAGTGTTCTCTGATTACCAGCCAGGTTATGTCGGCATTAGCGTCCAACGTTTCGAGCGCATACATTGCTCTCCTAATCAGGGAATTCCTATTATAATATTCTACTAATTGATGACTAAGGCTTGACGTTGCTGTATTGTGAAGAAGATAAAGATAATATATGACAGACATTGTGATTGTTGTTCTAGGAACTGGTAACTTATCGCAGAGTCTTTGTGAGCCTGAAAAGTCTTTCTTGAAGAAAGAGGTAATGGTTATTAGAAATGTGGAAATGATTGCCGAGATTTCCTTTTCCTTACATTAAGGTGCTGACGCATAAGCAACAAGGTGTCACAAGTATATCTCTGACCTTTTCAGTGCTTATATTTTGAAAGAAAGAATGTTACAGGAAGATGACTCAAATCTACTTGATTTATTGATCGGAAAACAATCTCCAGTATGCTGGATAAGGTCTGCCACTCTTCAAGAACGCTTTGAGTAGCAAAATATAGAACATTAGTTCTAATGTTAAATTTTGGTTTAGAAAACGTAAGACCAGTAAGTGGTACCATAACTTTCTCTTTGACGTGACCTAAACTGCTGTCATAAGGCTGAGTATTACTGATATATCGTGTACCTAGATATACTGTCAAGTAAACGATCCACAGGAAGTGTTTATTCTAGGTGGAAGTTTATTCATACGATCTACTAATTTAAAATCAACATTTATTCCACCTGAACATACATTATGGAATAATATGCTTCCAATGATTTTCTTGATGACGTCAGACTTTTAACTACTGTTTTAAGCTTTTCTAGAAATCGGGCTTCTTCCACTGAGTCTGAGTTTAGTTTTTCAATGTGTTTGTCCTGTGCTGGTCTCATCAAGGGACTTTTTATACCACTTTTAAACTCTCAGGTAAGGATTTTGAATAAGGGGATATTTTCCGTATGCATTGAGAAGGATGCAAAATGTCCATAGGCTATATGCCGACGCAGCCAAAAATTTTAATTAATTCATTCATTCATTCATTCCTGATGTATCAGCCACTTAGATGGCCCAGCGATTAAACGATCAACTTACGATCTCGCTACCGCTGGTTTCGGGTTCGAGTATCGGACTGGGATGGGTGTTCCTTTGAAGGTTTTCTTAATTAATTTCATCCAAACATCATTCATTCACATCGTGGCGATTTAGCTAAAAATGAAAGGAAAGAGACGTTAAGGCCCCGAGGGACAGTTTCCACGTCCAGCTAGTCGCGAGGACCCTAAACCCCACAGACCTTTCCTCGCGGCGAGCTGGAGAAAGAGGCCTGTGCGCTGGATGGTTGTAGGAGGGGGGGAAAACTTAACATTACGCTTATGGGTGTATTTTTTTACTTGTTCTCTTGAGAATGCCAAACTTCCGATGGCGTAGAAAAACATATGAACGGAAAGAGAATAGGCTCAAGATTTCATTTCGGAAACGTGAAAATGTCCATTCGATAAGACGTAATATGAAGTTTCATCTCCATAAGAAATATATGGGATCCTGTAAATACTTATTCATTATATTTTTCACAAACAGTTTCTGGCTTAATAACCAACTTTAAAAACAGCTTCCACTTCCAACATGGGGAGAAATTCATGTTCTCTTTTGCCTCTGTCTTTTTTTTTTCAGTAGCAGTTCACATTTCAACGTTATTGAAATGCCCTCCAAGTGAGAAACTGTCCCTCGTAGCCTTAAAGGAGTATTAAGCTTTACGCCCACTGAGACGCGGCAACAGAACAGCGTCTCAGTGGGCGCGATATGCTTCAAGATAACCTGCAGACTTATGGCACGGAAATTCTCGCATCGGTTCAGCGCGTTTCCCCGTAGTGGGCGTTACATCATTTGATTTCAATAGAAGCAGACAACAGATGTTATGTTACCGTGTTTCTCCGCGTCAAAGTGGGCGTTAAGATTTAATATTTCCAGAGAGTTCGTGAGGTCTATATTTATCAATCCACGTTTTCCATGAAACTGACTCACAAGTACAGCGAAGCAGCGAGAATGTGTAGAGAAAGAAGTTAATCCTCGTTTGTAAATCATGCCCTTGCCTGTCCGCACGCGTAAACAGGCTGGAACTCGTGCGGGGCCTTAGAACAAATTTGCTTTTGTAAATTGGTCGGAAGGCGACGAACTAAGGAATTGGTTAGGGTGTGACGTAAGAGCCTCCTTGTGGGCAGCAGTACGCATGCGACTGCTAAGTTCTTCCTCAAACAAAAACAATTTTTCATCTGTCAGGCGAGGCTTATGACTTTTAATGCGTAATATTATGTGTTACGTAATTTTGTTTGCCCAAGTGTGCCTTTTGAATCAGTAGTTACTACATTGTATTTATCATAGGTGTATCCATCTGAAGTAGGGCCATTTTCTATTTTGGAATCCCTCAATTGGCATGTACGTAAACAATTGAATCACGGATTAACTTCTTCTCCGTGAAAACAAACTCCGTTGTTGCCTTGGAATCAAAAGGTCTCGGTGGAGGCACATAGTGGCTCGGATCCCACTTTAAGCTGTAGGTCCAGTCCCAATTAGCCTTACTGTGCAAGTGGACTTAAAATACCAACTCAATCAATCCAATTTACGTATATGGTGTTTATTTACAGTTCAATTATTACTTCAGTAGAGCTCACCTCACCCATCTTGTGGCAACGCACTTGCCGGCTAGGCTGTTATTTATCTATACAACAACCAGCATTTTGTGATCTGTTCCCTGATCGCTAATTTTCCCTCTCAAGGCCTGACTTGGAATCAGTTCATGCTAAAATTACCTTCAGGCATGTTTAAAGCCGATTGGTTAAAGTTCCAGGGACCCATAATTTCTAATGGGTTATATTGAGTTCAGTAACAGGAGCGGAAACTTTATTTCTCTCACAAATTAAATTCGGTTCAAGTTACGTATTCTTTCACTTCAATACGGAACTTGGACCGTATTTAAACTGATCAAGAAAAAGAGGTCCCTGCACCGTATTTAAATTGATCAGGAAAAAAGGTTCCTTGACAGTATTTAAATTGATTCGGAAAGAAGGTTAATGGACCGAATTCAAATACTTTAAACATAAAAAGGTTCCTTATGGTCCAGAATCCATTCATGCTTATGATGTCTCTCCTGGACCGGAATTGAATTTATTTAAAATTCGTGGACCTTTAAAAATAAGGGCATGCGATACAATTTCCACGGGAGTCTTCCCAAGCCCTTCCGTCCATGGCAGTGTGCCAACTTAGCTCTCTTGGAGCTAGATCTGGCTCTTTCGTGCACTCTAGCTGAACCCTGTGGCCGAGTGGTTAGCACATCGCGCTGCGACGCCAAGGGTCCCGGGTTCGAATCCCGCTCGGGCTTGGTTGTTTGCGAATGTCCATTCATCAATTTCATCACTCATCCCTGATAGACGCATGATAAGAGGAAGAAGAAGAATACGTATTCTATAGCATGTTATTGATTGGTTGTTATAGTATCCGTGTGTAAGATGTACGTGAATGGCTTCCATGTATTAAAGTTACGTTGTTAATTTGAACCTACGTGTTTGTATGTCTTGTAAATGTATAGATAAGAAATCACACACACACAACAAGGCTTACATCTATGGCGCAGTCGTACAGGATATTCTTGGTAATCCTTCGTAAGAAGAAGTATGGATGAAGACGTCACGAAGAGTACGCGACGATCATCATTCCAGCATAGGTTTATGCAAGCAGAAATTGTGTCGGCTTGATCAATTTCTACGGTAAGAACCAAGATTACACGGTTTGTGTATTATTTACAATAATTGTACAAGAACAAAGTTTAAATCAGTGTGATACGGATTGAGTTTAAGATATTGTGATATTTAGTTGACCACAATTATGAATATGTTCGGTTTGAATTTATTCTCTGAGTTCCGGCCAGATTCAGAAGAAATAGAAGATTATTTAACGAGGTTTGAACAGTTTTGTTTGGCTCATGATGTTAATGAAGCCAGGAAGGTAACCATACTGATTGCAGTTATAGGGTCTGAAACTTTCAAAGTGCTGAAGACTATCCTTGCACCTGAACCAGTCGAACGGCAAACGTATTCGACCCTCAAGGACAATCTACTTAAACATTATGGCCACAAAATAAACAAATATGTGGAACGTTTTAAGTTCAGGCAGTGCATGCAGGAAAGCGGCGAGGATGCAACACGATTTATGGTACGTGTGAAGCAACAAGCACTTAAATGTAGTTTTGGTCAGTACTTACAAGAAGCCATTGTAGAGCAAATAATTGTAGGCGTTCGGTCTGACGCCATTAGAAAGAAATTACTGTCTGAATCTACATTGACTACAGCAAAATGTCAAGATATTGTGCTTCAAATGGAATTAATTGAGCGGGAAACACAAATGTTCACACATCGTGAAAAGAAATGTAGTTCTAATGTAGTTGCATTTGCTGGGACACAGAAATTTAAACCATGTTTCCAGTTCTCGCAAGCGCACAAAAAGAACTTTGTCAATCCTCAGAATAGAAGTTATAAAAGCACCGAAGAATGTGATAGATGTTCCAGAAGACATGATCTTGGACATTGTCCAGCAAAATATTCGATATGTTCATTTTGCAAAAAGAAAGGTCATTGGCATGTAAAATGCAAGTTTAGGAAAAATAATGGTGGAGTTGCGACTAAGACAATTACAAGTGATCAAATACCCACGTCTAATATTAAATCTTTAGACGCTATTGTTGAACAAAACATACATAACGAATTTCATGGTTTGTCTTTATTGCACGTCGAAGTTAGTGATTCTCATCCGCCAGAAGATAATACTTGCCCTATTTCATCAAACACAGAAAATATACAAGTGGAAGATGCAACACTCACTCGTTCAAAAGCAAGGAGTGTTAGTTTCAAGCCAAGAGCACAAGCTATAGATGGCACTAATGTTCTTGTGTCGGCAGGACCGTGCGTAGTTGATTTGTGTATTGATAAGCGAATTTTACAATGTGAAGTAGATACTGGATCTACGGTTACTTTGTTTAATAACAAGTCTTTCAAACAATTGTTTCCACATCGGCGAACACATTGTACTTCACTAACGTTACGAGGCGTGAATAATGATAAGTTAAAGTTGAAAGGTCAAACCTTGGTTGATTTATCATTGAATGATGTATTGTATCAATTGCCGGTTATATTGTGTGAAGAAGAACTGCGTTATCCGTTGATTGGACGTTCATGGCTGGACAGTATTCATCCGGGTTGGAGAAAACTGTTAGCACAATGTAACACATTGTTCACAAATACGGGGTCCGAACGAAATGATAACGCAGATATTAATACTAAAATACCGGAAAGTGAAGGTTTGAGGGCACAGCTGGAGAAGAAACTTGACCCGAAAGGAAAGGAGAAGAAAGAAGAGCATCTGAGGCAGTTGGCTCAGAAGGCGAGAGAAGAGAGAGCTGGAATTCGAACACAGGCAATGAGAGATAAGGATGTTGAATCAAGGGAAAGTGACCAACTGCGATACAAGAGACATAAATACATGACTGAACGGGAAAGGCGAGTGGATCGCCCACCATTTCTTGGATCACGGCGGGGCCGAGAAGAGAGGAAGAGACTTGACAAAACTTATCTTGCATATCTTCCGAATGATCCAGTCTGGGTGCAGACCCCGAAGGTAAATTCTCCGAAGCATGTACCAGGAATGGTATTGTCTAGAGTTGGCAACAGCCTAATATATAAAGTGCAGTTGTTCGACGGATCGACACGAACGGTACACGTCAGGTGGCTACGAAAACGTGAGTGTGAACCAAACCCCTCATCAACAGATACTCCTGATCCAAACTTTGAATCGATACCAGCAGGACAGCCGGAGGATGCAGAGGGAAGAGATAACCAAAACCAACCATATACAGACGCTGGGCACACACCAATCAGAAGATCGAATAGACTTAGGAGACCTCCTGATAGATACGGTGAGACCAGCACTTAAAACAAAACAAAAAGAGACTCCAGGAGGAGATGATAGACGCATGATAAGAGGAAGAAGAAGAATATGTATTCTATAGCATGTTATTGATTGGTTGTTATAGTATCCGTGTGTAAGATGTACGTGAATGGCTTCCATGTATTAAAGTTACGTTGTTAATTTGAACCTACGTGTTTGTATGTCTTGTAAATGTATAGATAAGAAATCACGCACACACAACAAGGCTTACAATCCCCATCTTCACAAATTAGCCAAGAGACACAAAACGCGAAGTAAAATAAACTAAATCAATCAATCAATCTGTCGTTCACTCGTTCGGCTGTGAACTGGGACGCCCACCCCCCGTGACCCACTATGATGCCATCTCTGGTTCCGACCCACATAGACCACCTTTCGTCATAATTATACATTTTGCACGTGACGTGATATTGTTATATTGGCTGCGTCGCCCCACTCTCTCTTATCTCCCCAGCTACTTCTTTATAGCGCAATGCTAGACGTGAAATTGACATAATATTGTCGTCAGGCAAATTCTTTACTTTCGATTTCATACCACCATCGGTGGATTATTGAGATGGGCGATGCCGCCGGATATAGATGTTGAAAACTAAGAATAAATTGTCATCAATTTAGAGTTAACGATAATAGCAGTGTCCCACCCCTTTGACAACTAACATTACCCTAGAAGGCACTTTATCCAGCCATTGTAAATCTAGCTCCATGAGAGTCAGTTTTAACTCCATTTAAGGTGAAATTTAGTTCTTTATGACCATCAGGTTTGGCAACACTGCCAGGAGGCAAGGGAAAAAGCATTGATCATATGGGAGTACGATTTGATTCATTCTCTTGGGAATATAAAACTTCCGATGGAATAGAAAGAGATGTCAACGGGAAGAGGGCAGTTTGAAGATGAATTTCACCAGCGGAAAAGTCGAAACTTCCATTTGATTACCCGTAACTTGATATTGAAGTTGATTCCCCATAAGGAATACATGGGATTCCGAAAATTCTTATTCATCATATTTTTCAAACATCGTGTCCAGATTAATAATCAACATAACAAAATGTTTGCACTTGCAACATGGAGAGAAATTCATACTTTTGGATACACCCAGGGTTTGTTGTAGTAGCAGTGCCCATTCGGGCGATACTGAAATAAATGCACAATAGCTGCGTAATTGTATCTCCTCGCCTTATAGACTGGGACAATTTTCGAAAATTCTGACTGTAGGAAGCATTTTTGAGGAAAAGCGGGCAAACAACATTTTCTGAATGTAATTGATGTTCTGATTACGAATATTTTGTTTGCCACTCTCGATTTTGGTGTTATATGCTTCAAATCGCGAAAAAACAAAATGGTGGCCATACGAAATTAGTTCCTATTAACTTTTGAAGGAGCAGAAATAAAATAGTGTTCTTGGTGTCAAACATTATGTTTTTGGGCATGCTGAATCCAAATATTATGTTTTGAAATCGCAAATTTTAAGCGATGTGCTCCAAATCGCTAAAAAAACAAAATGGCGGCAATACGAAATGAGTTCCTAATAACTTTTGAAGGAGCAGAAAGAAAATAGTGATCTTGGTGTCAAACATTATGTTTTTGGGCATGCTGAATCCAAATATTATGTTTTCTAATCTGAAAGTTTAAGCTATGTGCTCCAAATCGCTAAAAAACAAAATGGCGGCCATACGAAATGAGTTCCTATTAACTTTTGAAGGAGCAGAAAGAAAATAGTGATCTTGGTGTCAAACATTATGTTTTTGGGTATGCTGAACTCAAATATTATGTTTTGTAATCTGAAATTTTAAGCTGTTTGTTCCAAATCGCTAAAAAACAAAATGGCGGCTACCTTCATCCATGCAATGTTTCGTATCCATACTTTTGAAATATGAATAAAACAGTGTAACAGTAGGTTTTTAATACAGAAAAAAGTATAGAACATTGCTAAAGTAAAGATGCAAAATAATAATATTATTCGAAGCATAAGACCATATTGAAATATTAACAGTACCAGTGTATGATAAATCCGCACGTTATCCTTATTCAATCTTATTTTGCCTACAGAAATAGTATAACATTTTTCTAGTCATGGATATTCATGCACTCCGTAGTGCCAGTATCTGCACATTTGCAAGCTGCA
Organism: Lepisma saccharinum; assembly: GCF_977018435.1. Lineage (NCBI taxonomy): Eukaryota > Metazoa > Arthropoda > Insecta > Zygentoma > Lepismatidae > Lepisma > Lepisma saccharinum. The sequence goes on along the minus strand of NC_139251.1, from coordinate 27,235,283 downwards.
GTACATACAAGCTGGCCTTTCCTGCAGGAACATGTAGCGGATATACAACCACCCAAATATCCACAGGTGACAATGTCGTAGCAGGGTTGTGGAATTGGTGGCAGCGATTGAAGTTTTGGAACGAGCTGTCCATCAACCATTTTCCATCCCAAGATAGTAGGTGGTGGTAACACAGGTTTTGGTATGACCGACTGCCTCCACACGATGGCTTTATAGTGGGTCCGTTGTACATGTAACCGTAGAGCATCGGTAGTGGGGAGCAGTGCTTGTGGTGTTTTTCCTTTGCTGAACAGCTTTACTCTGGCTTCATCACAGCTGCTTGCATCCGGTACACCATACAACTTGCATATGAACTTTTCTGCCTTGTGTGCTGTTTCTTGTTTCAATTCGTCAACACCAAGATTTAGTAGATCATTATTATTAGTGTTAAATATTTTCCATGCTGTCTTCTTACTGATCCCAGCAATGTAGAATACTGTGTCGCATCCTGCTATGGCGTGGAATGGGATGAGAGTTTCGAAGACAGTATCCGTAAACGAAAGCTTCTGCCTGACTTCATGTACTGGAATGTATTTTTTTTTTATTTTCCTGCTCGCAACCACAATTTCGTACATCTAATCTTGTGAAATGACGCTACAAATTGCACTAATACATCTGCATCACATGCTGAGACAACAATGTTATCAGCACCAGAATGAAGACAGTGAAGTACAATGCGCGTGTCCGCCTCTTCGTGGTTTGCCTGCAATCCTTCAATAGACAAATCACGATTGTTTGTTCGTACGTCATCCTCCTTGTGAAATCCACCGGAAACCACAAATATTTTGTCTTCAGCAGCATTGTTGATCAAATTATTAGAGAGAAAACAGGCCAAATCTTTTTTATTCTCTGAGTTAGCAAGAAAGTCACTGAATTTGTTGGGGATTGGCACGGATCCATTTTCTATTACTCTCCTTACTAAATGGGCATGTTTCAAGCGCCTATCCCTTGTTCCAGCCTTGATTGAAGTTGCGTTAAACCGATCAAAGGTGACATCAATCCTTGACATCAATCCTCTTAAAGCTTCTTCCCATAGAAACAACAAGGTTAAGAAATACATCTGCCAGTTGACCAAAGTTTAAAAACTCCTGCAGGCTTTCCAAGTGCAACAACTAATGCTTGACCATCTCTTATAAGGCATGATGCAGACGGAATTGATATATCAGGTGGACAAATTACATCCTTGGTCATCACATCAGCTAGAATGGCTTTGTTTCCTGTTCTCAGACTTCCATTTGTGTTGGCAAGGGAGATTGGAACTGGCATTAGTTCATGACACAACATGCGATTTAGATCCACATTACGACCTGCCTCATAGGCAGTTACGAGGCGCTGGAGAATATTCCTGTCAGTTTTCAAAATGGTTTCCTTGCCACTTACTACCAATTTAGCTTCATAGAGGGACTTAAAGGTCCTTGCATTTGAATTATGTAGAGGATCACTTGACTTGTGTGTGACTTTTACCAGGGGCCATCATCCTTTCCTTCACGAAGGTTTCTAGCTTTACCTGGCCCAGTGTTTCAGCTTTGAGGAGAGTATCTTGAATATCTGAAGTAGCTAAGTCCTTTGTTTGTGGCAATGTTCTGCAGGAACTGATAAACATCTGAAGATGATGGCTCACAGGTGCAGATCTTTTCAAATTTATAAGTGGACCCGTGGTTCTATGTTTCTATCATTCTGAAATAAAGTCATTTTTGTGGTTCTTTTATTTAAAAAAGAGGAAAAAAAACTACAACAATTTTCAAAAATGTCAGATTAGATAACATAATATTTGGATTCAACATACCCAAAAACATAATGTTTGACACCAAGATCACTGTTTTCTTTCTGCTCTTTCAAACGTTATTTGGAGTTCATTTGGTTTGGCCGCCATTTTGTTTTTTAGCGATTTTTAGCTCATAACTTAAACTTTCAGATTAGAAAACATAATATTTGGATTCAGCATGTCCAAAAACATAATGTTTGACACCAAGATCACTATTTTCTTTCTGCTCCTTCAAAAGTTATTAGGACCTCATTTCGTATTGCCGCCATTTTGTTTTTTTTAGCGATTTGGAGCAAATAGCTTAAAATTTCAGATTACAAAACATAATATTTGGATTCAGCATACCCAAAAACATAATGTTTGACACCAAGATCACTATTTTATTTCTGCTCCTTCAAGAGTTATTTGGAGCTCATTTCGTATGGCCGCCATTTTATCTTTTTAGCGATTTGAAGCACGTAACATCAAAATCGAGAGTGGCAAACAAAATATTCGTAATCAGCACATCAATTACATTTTGAAAATGTTGTTTGTCCGCTTCTCCTCAAAAATGCTTCCTACAATTTTTACAGCCACATTTCTGAGAATTTGCACCAGGCTATTAAGCACTTTTCCATATCCAGGAATGAAAATGCTAATTAAAAGCCTATGAGGGATAGCATTTCACTGATTTATACACAATCTGTCCCGGGAATCTCTACAGAGAGCGAACGAAAGCAAATCTCTGCGCAAGTAGTGACCCGAGAAGGCTCGCTCAAGTGCGAGGGCAAGTGAGTGCAGCTACCAGCCGTTTACAGCAGCGCGCAGTGCTAAGCTTCGCCCACTCGCTTTCGCCCCTTCCCTGCCGTCATGCGCGGCCTTTCTCCAGAGATTCCCGGGATAGAGTATATATCACTTCATGGTCCAGATTCTGACACAATTTTCCTATCAAAGCATGAAGTAGGAATGAAAGAAACGTATTCCTAAGCTTTTGTTGGCAGTTTAACAAGATGAAGGGTCTACAACACACTGTAGGCAGAGTGGGATTGTTTTAGGAACATCCGTGGCTGTTATGTATTTGCAGCTTGGGAGCGAGTCATAACCAATCAACAAGCGAACAGCTGACGTCATCTCAACGAAGCACCTACCGCCAACATTCCCGCTAATGCTCTACACTGTTGATAGGCTCGCCAGCTATATCCTGTCCCAGCTAACTGTAGAGCAGGGCCGCGCATAATGGCAGAGGAGGAGGAGGAAAATCGAGTGGTGAAAGCGCAGTGTTGCAAACCGTACGGTCCAGACCTTAGTCCGTACGCTAAATGCACGGCTTGTCAAAATTTGCTCTTGCAGTTTTATCCCTAATATTTCCCTAAGAAATTCTTAAACCAATCGTACGGATCTGGAGGCAAAAATACGGTCCATTTGCCATGTGCGTTCGGTATTATCCTTTTCAAAAGTTTGCAACGCTGCATAGCGAAGGAGGAAATCGGTTAACTCCCGTCGCCCATTACACAATCCCGTTTCTCTCACTGTTCATTGGTGGAGCCGTCTCGCGTCACTACTTCCGCAGAGACTTGTTCTCGTTCGCCTGGTCTACAGTTAGCTGGTACGCATAATAGACTCGCAGAGTAAGCTGAAGATGTTCTAAGAACTATCAGACTCCACCCAAGTAGTTTAGATTCGAAACAGGGTCACCCTACTTCCAATTCGGCAAAAATATATTCAAAAGAAATGTCCTCAACCCAAGCTGATAATAACAGTTATCAATATCAGATAAAATCTATTGGTAAAACGTTGACATTTTCACCCAGTATCGAACTGCACTTATATTTATTTTAAAGATTAACATTCCTAAAAGTACAGTCTCGGTGGTCCGGTCGGTAGGAAGCCTGACTGACTCGCGAGAGGCCAGGGTTCCATTCCCGGAACGGATGATTTCAGGTGATAACTTTATCCCGCAATCTCCCTGCAAGGAGTAGCTCTGGAGTTCACCCATCCTCTAATAAATATGTACCTGGGGAATAAAGGCATCCAGCCGGAGCGTGGTGTTGATCACATCACCTCCACAATAGCAGGCATTGTGAATGTGTGGAACCCTACCTCCAGATTTTCCCATAAGCCTTCACGGCTGTTTTCAATGTGAAGAGGTTGCTTTACCTCTTACATATTCCTAGATGTAAAATATTACCTTTCAGCCATGGACGTTCGCAAGATTTCTTCCAGAGTGGGGCAAATGAGGCATTTTCTCTAGGGAGGGGGGGAGGGATACTTTCGCACATAAGTGTTACCCCTTCAATAAAACACTCCTTCAGTTTGAAGTTCATATGTTCCACCAACATCCTGATAATAATATATCTTACTGAATCGAAATTATATGTGTGAAATGTGTAATTCTAGGTTAACATACAATTTCCAAGGAAGTGTGGATCCCTTGCTCCCCCTTTCGCACGTCCATGCTTTCAGAGAACACACTAATTTATTTCAGGCAAGCTGTTAATCGCGGCAAAAGGAATGGGAGATAAATGAATGTAAATTTCAGTTATAAATCTGAATAATTGTGTGAATATAAGATTAAGTAAAACTTGATGCTAAAAGTAAACTTATTTTTTGATCAACTCGCAATAGCTATTTTCATGAGAAATTCTACTTATCAGATCAAAGATCAAGAACGTTGGAAAGATATGATTTCTTTGAAAGCATGCGAAATAACAACTTTTATCAATATTGCTAATCTGGATTTATCTCCACTTCATCTTCACATGATATGGATAAGAATAATACTATCATTCTGCCATACATTAAAAGATATTCCAAGATGCGTCATTTGGCTCAATATAATCGGAGCTCTGATAAAAAAAGAAAGCAAATTCAGATAAGAAAACACTAAGATTGAATTTTCATTTAGGAATGTGATCGCTGACGTTTCCGTTCTATTTATTATGTTGCCACCTAGCTAGATTTCTTACTTAACACCAGAGGCGTCTCGTGAACGCATGCGGTGCATGCTGCGCATGCGTCAATTGTGGGAAAAAGGACAGCTTGCTCTGCGACGACATTCATGAGCATTTCTACATTCTAATTTCTTCATATAGGAGAAGTATTTATTTTACACGAGAGCGCTGAACTAAGCTTATATTACATTTCTTGGATCTGAAGTGACGCATGCGTCAATTGTGGGAAAAGAATTATTACTTTCTTTCACTTCAGATCCAAGAAATGTAATATAAGCTTAGTTCAGAGCTCTCGTGTAAAATAAACACTTCTCCTATATGAAGAAATTAGAATGTAGAAATGCTCATGAATGTCGTCGCAGAGCAAGCTGTCCTTTTCCCCACAATTGATGCATGAGCAGCATGCACCGCATGCGTTCACGAGACGCCTCTGCTAACACGCTACTGCCTTCTGAAATACGAACATATGAAACTTACTGGGCGAATAACTATTTTACTAACTATAGAAATGTCCCATTTAGTTGGCTACAAGTTTAAGCAATCTATATAATTAGAACAAACTTTCAATTATGACTTTAATTGTGCGAGGACTTATATGGTGCACGTATAATATATACAACGTAATTGTATTTATATTTTATGCTTTATAAACTTAGAAAGAAGAAGAAAGAAAGGTCGATTGCACAAAGAAAATACAAAATATTGATTGATTGATTGAATTGTTGTTTTAAGTCCACTTTATGCACAGAAGTACTAATCGGGACTGGACCTAGAGTTTAATGTGGGATGGGAACCACTGTGCCATGTGCCTACACCGGGTATCGAACACGGGACCCCTTGATTACAAGGCAACGACGATAAATGCAAAATATGACGTAATCATCTGACTGTAGTGCGTTCGACTAGGGTTCGATTCCACGGATGGTGACCTCATGCAGAAATAATTCCGTTCTTTTCCTTGCTTATGCTTGTCTGGAGTTTACCCAATGTCTCATCCATGGGCACCTGGAAGAGGCAGGTAAAGGCGGCCGAAGTGTGGTGCTGATCACACCTCCCCTTATTTCCACACTCTCCACATGCCCACTTTATTCTCAGAAAGGTATATCGGGACTGGGCCTTTGGTTTTTAAAGTGGGATTTGGACCATGTTCCGGCCCTCCCAGATGCCATAGTGGCGCCTTGTAATCAAGGAGCTCCGGGTTCGATTCCTGGCAGAGACACATTACTTCCGATTAGCCTGTCAGAACATAAAGTATGGATAAACAACCTCAATGTTGTTCCAGAGTTCCCGTATTCGTTCCGAAAGCAGCAGTCAGCCTAATTTTGCCAATAGCCGAGTCCAGTTAGGGCATGCGCTCTAGGATCGATGATCTCGGTTAAAGCAGACGGACTATAAATAACTTAGACCAGTCATCTCACTAGTATGTCGGAATAAGTTACATGCTGCAGCTACTTTGATTTAGATGAACATTTTTCATATAACTTGAATTCTATTTCACTACAGTTCTGAACGTTTTTTTTATTTTTGTTATTCTGCGTCGGTTTTCTGTCACTTTTGGATGGGGATGAGTAATTTATTGATTTATTATTTTACTTCGCCTTTCTGTCAGTTTTGATTAATCGCGAAGATGAGGATAAATGGTAATCAAATGAGATGGATGAACGGACAATCACACGCATATAGGGACAACACAACACAAGCTCTATAGAGAATTATCCTGGCCGCAGGTCCAGGCGCCAGAACCTCGTTAGTCTGCAAAATGCAGTCCAGGGTGTACTACGTGGAAATGTGGTTGACATTTTGGTGTCTTCAGAAAGGGTCACTTCTTACACTCCCGGTTTATTGATTGAAATAAACTTTTTGGAAAAGTCAACACTTGGGTTATTTGCACCCATCACATTATACTTGGCCCAGCCCCTTACCACAACAAAAATCATAACTTAAAATCTCCTTACCCATATTAAAAACTGAGGCTGTACAGGGGCACTCAGTACATATGTGAACAAAACACAGGACAAACCTTAAGTCCTGACGCCAGACCCTCGTTGGCCTGCAGTTCCTGGGGTGTACTGCGAGGAAGTGAGGCTTACTTTTGAGGCCTTCCCTTACGTCCGAAGGATGAGTGACATGATAAAATTGATGAAGTGACACTCACAAAAGAACGCCCAGGTTTGGATTCGAACCCGGGATCCCCGGCGTTGTAGCGCGCTGTGCTAACCACTCCCCCGAGGAGGTTGGCACAGCTTCGAAGAATTTGAATTATTGTTTTAAATCCATTTTATGCACAGAAAGGCTAATCGGGACTGGACCTACAGTTTAAAGTGGGATCCGAACCATTATGTGCCGCCACCGGGTATCGATCCCGGGACCCCTTGATAACAACGACGTTACCACTACGCCATCGGGGAGGCCCAGCTTCCAACAAGACAAGCCACTTGATTTAACAACAATAACTAAATACCGGTACCATATACATGTGGGTATAGTGAGGAACCATGCATTACAAGCCTCGGACAATTATATAACAAAAACAATATCAAAACAAACTACAAGTTAACAAAGAACGCCCACAAACTGTGCATACAAGCACTTGATATCCCTATCAGAAAGTTAATAAAAATGCCGCACAAATGAAGCAATGAAAAAAATGAGTTGCTTGATCAGACTACCTCGAAAAGATAACCAAAACACTTTCCTTATCTTATCTGACAATGAAGGCAGTGCTTGCAGTTGTGTTGTTGGGAAGTCCTCCATTGTAAAATGGGATGTTGTGGGTGTAGTAATAGAGTTACAATAATATTTGCTGGAGTTTTTTGCCTGGTAAGTGTAAACTTGTACTATTGTAACCATTATAATTTATATAGTTCGAAGATGCGTACTTGTTATAGCAACATGGGCTGTGTGAATGTAGCAATTAGTCACAGGTTTATGGGGAGCTTTAAATATGTAGTTGTCACTAGTTCCCGCTCGTGTCATTGGCTCGTCTTCTACAAGCCCGTGCAACTGCACAACCGAGCTGGGAATCGTGAAAAAATTCACAGAAATCTGTAACCAGAAAGTTACAAAATTTTGTAAACACATTCCCCCAAACCCTTGTGAAGTCAGGTAATGTATATTTGTTGAATTGAACAAGTGTGCATCTAATTATAGACCATTCCTTATAAAACTAATATTTCAAGTAGGGATGTGAGCAGTTCTATTTCCGATATTAGAACCGATTTCCTTATTCAATATTTTACTTTCCAAATTTTGGACATAGAGGCACGGGTGATAATAATGGCACCGTATATACAGGATCCCTCAAATTTTCATTTAAAAGTTGTGAATTTGTAGGAGTTCGTAATTGTAACGCAAGTTTCTGCAAACAACAAAGGTTGTATATTATGCATATAAAATTCCCTGCATGAAAATTTAGTACGGCAATTAATACGAAACTTCGATGACATTGTACTCGAAGAAAATGTTCATTGATCAGGGGTTCCTATTTATCTGTTAGTGTGCAACAATCCTTTAGATCAATAACAAATATAGAATAATTTTGATAATGCGTACAATATTGTGGAAAATTGTTAACCTGTTGTGCAACAGCCTGTGAGGGCCAGGGCCTACCTACCGACTTCCGGACTCACTCCCAACAGTTACGGGGTGACGTGTGGTCAGCACGACGAACTACCCAGACGTTGTTGTAGGTTTCCGTGACTGGGTTACGCTATTCATTCGTAGCACGGCCACGGACATATTGCTTCACTTTTTTTCTGGATTCCCGCTTTCACGGGGTGTGCTAATATGCATTTTGTATTATTAATTGACCAAAATAATATAAAGGATAATCATATTTGTAAAGCTAGTGTTAAGGTGACTAGATCTACTGGCTTTAAATAATTGAGGACTAAAAGTGGTAAACGTTGTAAGTGCCAAAAGCGAAAGTGTTGGGAAATCGCATCGTTCAGCACATCAGCCCGTAAGAACGTTCACACTAGTGCCTCTTTAGACGCTCTTTGAACTACTTAGAGGGCTACCAGCCACATTTCATGTTTACCACATTGTAAAGCATGGCACATTTCACAGTTTAACGTTTAAAACGGTGTTTGAATTATTGTGGCACTTACAGCGTTTACCAATTTTAGTATTCAATTATATTTAATATTTTCTAAAGTTTCTCTCTCTCTATCTAAACGTGTATATATGTAGATAGAGTGCGAGATCAATATTTCAGCTGCATAAAAAAAATATTTCTATAATTAATTTTTATGATTAATATTTCTAACATTCGTCACAGTGTAAGTAAGATTACGATATATATTCTATTTTTATGATATTAACAGTATTGTTATCAGATCATCTTCTTACATGTAAAAGAAATAAAACTTACTTTCTGGACACTACAGGGGAAAACGCATGAAATTCTATTTATGTAGGGACACAAAACATTATTTAGCTAAGCTGGTCCTTACAGTTAATAACCCTGTTGCATAGAGGCCATATTGTTATAGTTTTGACAAGTTTAATGCAGTGACGTGCTTTGCTGTTGTTCCTGAAAAGGAATAACAAACTAACACTGTCGTCTTGAAGGTCTGTTTTCTTGTAATGATTTCAAATATCAGAACTTTATCCCTTCTCATGTGAAAAGTATTTCCGTAACAACGTGAAATATCAAATATGTATAGTCTAATACACACACAGCATTTTTATGTTCAATAGTCACCACAATCGGTTAAATATAGGCAATATCAATTCACACACCACGTTTGAAGAAACCTCGAGAAATTTCTGTTGGAACAGCAACAAGATGAAAACTAGTTCCTTGATTACTTTTTATCTCGTTGCTGTTCCAACCATTTAGGAACATTTTTATTTCTCTCTCATTTTTATTATTTCTTTCCATCCTCATTATTATTATAATCATTATGTGCTACTTACTAATTCATATTGCACGTTCTCTTTAACACAAAAATAACATCACTATTAGTATTACATGTAAGTTTCTCTGTGTATTTTTGTCAATCTTTATTTATCTTATAATTTTTGTGTATTATCAATCATTGTGTATTGTTTTTTTTTATTCTTTCTCACTTTCTTATTGACAATGATTGGTTGTAACAACTGACCAAGAGGCCGAAATGCACTTACTTTAACAAAGATGATTATTGTTGTTGTTGTTGTTGAAGTATCGGCACTGGCGTACGCAGGGGGGCTGAAGGGGCTACAGCCCCCTCCAAAATTTTGAGAAAATCAACATTTTAAAATAGAAGCAGTGAAGAACTCTGGAGAATCCAGATTGGTAAAGGCAAAATCGCCTTAAAATGACCCCTGATTGCAATTTTTGATAGTAGAAAGTTTTAAACATACGAAATATCTTATTGTGTATGTCACTCACGGCCATAAACAATTCCAGCCCCTCCCGAAAAAATCCTGCGTACTCCAGTGAGTATCGGTAAATGTTCTGCTCCACCACATCACCACTTAACTCTTGCCCCTTTAAAATGAAATCTATTTCCAATTTATGTTGAAAGAGCTTGTGATGAATGCGTTTTTAAGATTTAATATCGCTATATCGTAACCAACTGTGAAGTTCGTGGGATCTTACCAAGAATGTTAACCAATTAATCAATGGGTGATGTAAGCTATTCATCATTCATCCTCTGATGAGGGCACTCGTCATTGGCATGAGGAGTTAACGCTTGGCAATACGAAAGGTACAAATAAAATTTAGGAACTTAACAGCTAGAAAAGACAATGGTCACTCGTTGGGTTTTCTGAACCTTTGAACCTGAATCATGGCTGGGTCTTAGGGTAGTTACCTGTCTATCTGACGAATGAAGATAATTACGATGAATAAAAATATACTAAGTCCTCTGTTGGCTTTTCTATCGGTTGACCAGCGCGTCGTCTCACTTCTGCTCCACTGCTCTCCTAACCTCCTCTCCCTCCTCAATTCCAATCCAAAGTCAGTCCCCTCTCAGCTTGTATCACCTCTATATTCCCTAGGCCATGGAGCTCTTCCTCCATGCCGAATCGTGTTTTTAATTGCCACTATGCAAACCGCTGACTCCATAGACAGGAGAAACTACCTGTTTCCTGAATACCTCAGGAGGTTTGCATAGCACAACACTGTGCATTGTTTACATGCCTCAGAGGTTGAGACAACTGAGATAAACAAGTGAATGCCCTGGTCAACATGAAGCATTCAGAGAGGCTTTTTAAAATAAACATATAATCTTAGGGATTGATAGAATATGCCGTCTGATTACCACGCGAGAAACCCGGGTTCGATTCCTGGGCATGAGTAAATTACAGGTATGAATTTTTGGACCACTCTGTACATATTCCATGGAACAAACTTAGGGTTATGCAAAATAATTAATTTAATCATATTACTAAAATGATTTTCCTGTCTATTTCAGATTGAAGCGGCAATATGGCTGATCTTGTCTATAATAGGGATGATGCTCTACAATTGCGACATGGAGGTGACCGTGTCGCCCTCGCATCCTGAAACTTTCGTTTACCTGGTATATTTCTACAGTGAGTAAATACTGAATTTGAGGTTCTATGTATTTGAGAGCTTTATCATTCTGTTTATATAATGTTACTTAAAATTTAACTTTTCACACGTAAGTGTAGCATAAGTTCCGACCTTCGATTTTTGACATTGCAGAAACTAGACAAGAAAAGTCAGCTAATGCCAGGGCCTCATCACGACTGTACTGCTCTACTAAAAATTAAAACACCCCGGCAAACTCTTGAACTAAAGTAGATAGCCACTTGTTTTCCTCCAAAGACGGTGGAAAAGAAGACGGCTCAGTCGGCTTCGAGAAGCATCGTTGTTACTGTCTAGTAGTTTAGCAGCAGCCCAACAGATGGCTCTGTCTTAAGATTTGCTCTTTCATCGTTCTAATACATTGCTAATAGTCTTTGGGAAGAACGGGACCCATAGGATTCTAACCCAGACAAGTAACCCATTAACTAAAATTTAACATTTTTACTACGGAACATTGCGTACCCACTTAAGCATTAACTTTAACACTTTCTCAAACAATAACTACTTCTTCCACCAATACCTTAACCCACTTTCCCATACCTATCCTGACGCATCAAAGGTCCTACCTACCCTTCCTGGAGCTTCCAGAATAGTTCCTTCTTATTGAAATCATTCCAATATACTGTTCCTCTCTACTATAACCACCCACTATTAATATAATCAAACGTTATATTATTTTCTACATAACTTTGAATATTCTAAATTCTCTTTATATGCATTATTATACATTTATATCATACCAGAATACTTATACTTATTGTAATATATATCTGTAAACCGGGGCTGTCCAGGACTGCCGAAACAGCCTCGGTACTTGGTAGCGTACTTGATCATGCAGAATGTCTGCACAAGACAACTTGTAAAATTTAAACAATAAAGAAAAGAGAAAAGAAGAACATGGGGAACCGACATTCATGGAAATGACGTCCTGGTCCTGGGAAGAACGGGTGAATGAACTTGCTTCCTCCCGGGACTTCCGTTATACCTCAATCACACGAGGCTAGATCACCTGCTGGATTTTCCAGTTGGACTTGGACTAGTTGTGTGGTACTGGCTCAGCTGCTAGTTTTCGCCTCCAACAATACTTGTTACCTCACTTACTTTTGTTCCAACAAGGCATTGAGCAGAGCAAAGAAGCTAAAAAAAATGGACGAGCAATTTGAAGGAGAATAGCAACTGTTGATATTAAAAATTAAAATAATTAAAAGAAATGTATGGACTAAAAAATGGCTCGAAAGAAAATAGTCATGGACAATTTGCACGGTAATACCACAGATAGTATCTTTATCTGTTGTAATACTCATGGATCCCACTGTACGTAGCTTACTGCTTCATGTGCAGGTCATCATATGACAAGGCTTAGGTGGCAGAACAGCCCTAAATGAACCTCGCCCGCTCAATTATTAAAAAGTGGACTTTAAACAACAATTCAATTGCATTCAAATTATCCGAAATCCGTTTCAGATGCAACGGATAATTCGGATATCCGGACAATCCGAATATCAGGATAATTTTAATATCCGGATAGTACGGATATCCGAATAATTAATATATCTGGATGGTACAGATTTGTTGAATGATTTGTAGAGAATCCGTACAGTGAAATACGAACATGACGAATACAATAATATGTGGATAGCCCGTAAAACGGGTAAACGATAAAGATCTCCGGATAATACACGCATACGGATATCCGGGCATTTAAGATAATCCGGATATTAGAATATCCGATATCCGGATATTTGAAATTCGGAGAGAAAATTATCCAATATCAGAATAAAAGTATATACGGATTTGGCCATCCCTAACTAGGACCTCCCTGGACTCGCTCTAAATACTTCTTGTGGTTCATATCCATTCTTCTTTTCCAGATGGAAGGTGCGCCCCGGAGCCGCTTACCTTCGGTACGCTACTGCCTACGATGCCCACTACTCCATCAAACTTCACTTTTCCAACAGATAGCACCATTCCAACCATTCCAACATGGCCGGAGTCTGCAGAGCCATCAGACAGGACTAGTGAATGGATGGAGGCCTACATAGCCATGAGCGCCATCTGGGCGTTCTGCTCCTTGATTCTGATAGGTGAGTCCAACCCAGCCAGGCCTGTACCCAGGGTTTCCTTGAGGGGGCAGATCCCAAAATATGGAACAAAGAGAAGATCCGAAACTTTGTTTGGATTGATTGAATTTTCTGCCAGTTTTAGTTAATCGCGACGGTGAGGATGAGTGACGAAATTGATGAAGAGACACTTAAACCCATGTCAGGATTCGAACCCGGCACCTCTGTAGTCGTAGCCTACTGTGCTAACCACTCCGCCATGGTGATCGGCGAAATGCTGTTGGAGTATTAGATGTGACCACCACTGCTATGGTAGTATTGCAGATGAAGTTAAACGTACTGTATAATTGTAGAGAGTAGCAACATGATGGTTTAAAGCAGCGGAAAAATAATGCAAATGCCCGATAGTAAGCAACATAATCACACAGACAAAGGCTGTCACATGGCCTAGAACTTGGTGTGTATTGTTTACATTCAGTTCTCAGAAGTATTCGAATAGTACTGTGTATTACAGAGTAACAATGTTTCCAAATATCCTTTAATTGTCTTATACCATGATCACTGAACATTTGTGATAATTTCATGTTTATAGAATAATACCGGCTGTTTCATAAATAATTGAGCGGTTACAAAAAATTATTGCAAGTTTATTATTGAACATTTAATGAAACCAGTCCAGAACGAACGAGGGACGCAAACAGTTATCTTGACACAGCACGCATCGACACAATAGTTCACCATGGACCTGTCGATAGTGTCTATCACTGCGATATCATGCGGCATCGGTGAGACGAATACCCTGTCTTTGATGAAACCCTAAAAAAAGAAGTCACACGGTGTAAGGTCCAGTGATCTTGGGAACTAAAACATTTCACAAAATACTGTGAGTGATGTGGCTGATTTGAGTGTCGCCTATCGGCAGGGATGTGAACTCTCAGCTTAACAAAACACAGACGCATAAACTGTTTGCGTTCCTTGATCGTTCTGGACTGGTTTCATTAACGTAAGTTCAATAGTTTACTTGCAATAATTTTTTGTAAGCCCTCAATTATTTATGAAACAGCAGGTATATTTGTAAATTAAATTACATGTGTTAGCAATGAATATTAAAATAAAGGACGTGTATAAATGTGAGTTACCAAAAAAGAGGCATTTTCGCATCACGACTGTAGTTCGAAAAACTTTTACAAAATGTTATTTGTAAATTTAAAGGACTGCTCGGTTGGAGTGCAATGCATATCACCATATTATGTAAGTTACTTAAGCAGTATTTCTTTTAACTGATTTTCAAACATAATTATTTTTGAGCAGTGGCGGCGAGTACCGTTTTGTTGTTTTGAAAATCTTATAATTTCTCATATTATTTCAGGTGCTGGTTTTACTTCTCCTAACAAATTCACATTATTTCTGCACAGTCCATGGATACTCGTGACCCTTGGTACGTGTATCATGGATATTGTTGCAGCTGTGACGTATGGTATCGATATTGGCAAGACAAACGTAAGTTTTACTAGCCCATGACTTCATATTATTCTCAATATAAAAATTGCCCTAAGGATGAAGATTTTAGTTTTTCAAGGAGCATCTAATGACAAGAATGTGTATTACTTCTAAAGTTTGGTGCCATGAACAAAATTAGTCCAAGACCTGGTATTGCTGTTATTGGATACGAAAGGTTTGAAGGTCAATTCTGAAAGCAATTGTTCCATTGAATTAAAAAATGATTGTTACAAATGACTGTTGTGACCAGAGCCGGCCCTAAGGGGTGGCCAACTCGGGCACTCGCGCTAGATAAAAGAAAAAATATTGTGTACGGTTTTTTTACGAGTTTATAGGACGCTGGTGCTTCCAATGAAGTAACTAATGTGATATAGCCCGCCTGCAGTTACCCCCCCCCCAACACTTTTCGCCACTTTTGCCCCCGCACTATGCTATACCTTATCTACTAACGGAAATATACTGTCTTTGCCTCCCCAGTTTTGGCACCTTGCCCCCCCCCCCTAGTTTTGGAACCCAATCGCCGCCACTGCCTGCCTGCATTCATACATTATTTTGACATACTTAAACATATCCAAAATTACGGAAATCATATTCTAAATAATCTAGACTGCATGAAAATAGTTTTCAAATATTTGTGCAAAAAAATAGGTAATATGTATTGTTCGTTTACTTATAGAATGAAATCATCATGTTCTGCTCTCCTATGCTTTTCTCCATGCCATGAAGGTCTATAGGGGGTGTGGAGTTAAGGCCCCACACTTTCTTGATCACGGCCGAAGGTGGGGGTGATGTGATCAGCACCACGCCCCTATTATTTTTACATGAAACAATGTAAATGAACTACAGCGTCAATCCAATGAAAAGTTTAAAAGATATGTTATTGGACATGATTAAATATTTATGGTTATATAAATATAGTTTTATAGTTAAAGTAACAGTTTGATATTGAACAAACCCAGTTTTGATTTGTTTTTATGGGCGCTATTCACCGGATGTTTATATTTATGTGCTTCCTTGGCGGTGGCGGGGCTGCACTTCCGGTTTTGAAAAGAATAACATTGAATTCAATGGTGTAAAGGCAGTGTCTTCGGAAAAGGCGACAATATTTGTGTGGCCTTTGGTTTCAACATGAGATATGGGAACAAACAATTGTTCTCAGATATCTATGCATCGTTTTCAGACAGACCCGATATTGGAAGATCAGTGGATTTAGGCAGTAAAGTGAAAATATTGGACAAAAACACGAGGGAGTGGGCTCTGCAGTCGGCACTTCAAATCAAATGAAAATATTTTACATGTTTCGAAAATTATAATTGTCTAACGCACATGTGTTGATTATATTTAAAAGTTGGAACTATTTATAATATTATCACACATTTCACTTTTGGTTGTTGATAAGCGCTATCTCCATGGGCGTCGGTATGTCAGTCGACCCTGCCCCTCTCTGGAAATTGGCATCCTTCATTTCAAGTTGCAAAAAAGCAGGAAATTCTTATTGCTAATAACAGAAATAAAGTTAACTTGGTTAGTATTCGAACAGAGTAATCAATGTAAATTATGCATTAGACCGAAAAAAATGAGCGAACAATACAGGAACCAGGATATTTTTTCATATTCTACCATTTAATTCAAAGAATAAATGGTTCCACAGTAGGGTGTATCGAAAAAAACTTCTTTTCGAAATGTTAAGGTGGCTAGTGCCGAAAAGTGGCCATTTGTGACCAAAAACACGTCTGATTTTTTTCAGATTTTTTGGAGGTCGTTTAGGTGGCGCGCATCGACCTTGAAGTTTTGATAGTGATTTGGTTATGCAACACGCACAACAATTTCACAAAAATGTCATTATTTGGCTATTGCATGTGTTTTTTTCTGCATTATGGTCGTTTATTGTTTTGTTTATGGCAAATATGTTACATTCGTGCCTTAGGGGTGGTTTCCTATGCTGTTTACGTATGCTTTTGGTCAAAAAATTGTCAATTTGAGGCTAAAAACTCCATATTTTTCTATTGATGGTTTCCAATTGGTTTCGACTGTGTTTTATTCGAAGGTTTTCCGATATAAAAGACTAAATAAAATATTTTGGCTTTCTAATTGCTAACAGTTCCTCAATTACTGTCCAGCGCTTCGCTTATTTTCATAGCTTATTATGCTTTGAAAATAACCCAGAGCTCACCACGAGGAGGTGGCTGGACTGCGAGCTCCACCCACCCAAATGATGTTGGCAAACATAATTTTACTAAGGGGCAGGCCAAGATTTTCTTCTAGTTTTCTCCTTGATCTTTATAGTCGCTTTTTGTTCGAAATGTCGGCATATGTTCTCTAGATTCCAATTTCTATTTTATGTAGCCATCACGTGCGCTGGCGCCGAAAACGGAAGAAGCAGCCTCTGTGATAATTTTCACAAGTCGCTCCACTCCTTGCGTGTGGCAGGGGAAGTCTTGAATTTCCGCTATATTTTTGTTTTTATTGTAGTCATCTACTTCTTCATTTGTAATATTATTGGCCAACGTAGGCTCGTGAAGGGAGCATGAAGCCTAATCAACCATGTCATAGTATTGGTCTGCATTAAAATTGATGGTTGGTAAAACAAAAGTGCGAATTCTTTTGCCTTTTTTTTCAATCCTCTTGCTTTCTTAATTCTTTGCCAACCAGAACTTCTTATTTCTGGGATTTTGTCGGTTATTAAAGCCAGCAGGAGATTTTCAGGATGGGCCAGGAATGCGTTTTGTTGAATGACCCTATTAATCAGCTCTCTCAAGTGGTGTGGGAGAAATCGGGACAAGTAGATCAAATTCCACATACTACATAATGGAGGTGTACGCTCCGGTGTGCTTTGGGATCAAGAAGGAACCATCGATAACTGACGGAGCCCGACACCTCTGGAATTTGATCCACTTGTCCCGATTTCTCCCACACCACTTGAGAGAGCTGATTAATAGGGTCATTCAACAAAACGCATTCCTGGCCCATCCTGAAAATCTCCTGCTGGCTTTAATAACCGACAAAATCCCAGAAATATGAAGTTTTGGTTGGCAAAGAATTAAGAAAGCAAGAGGATTGAAAAAAAAGGCAAAAGAATTCGCACTTTTGTTTTACCAACCATCAATTTTAATGCAGACCAATACTATGACATGGTTGATTAGGCTTCATGCTCCCTTCCACGAGCCTACGTTGGCCAATAATATTACAAATGAAGAAGTAGATGACTACAATAAAAACAAAAATATAGCGGAAATTCAAGACTTCCCCTGCCACACGCAAGGAGTGGAGCGACTTGTGAAAATTATCACAGAGGCTGCTTCTTCCGTTTTCGGCGCCAGCGCACGTGATGGCTACATAAAATAGAAATTGGAATCTAGAGAACATATGCCGACATTTCGAACAAAAAGCGACTATAAAGATCAAGGAGAAAACTAGAAGAAAATCTTGGCCTGCCCCTTAGTAAAATTATGTTTGCCAACATCATTTGGGTGGGTGGAGCTCGCAGTCCAGCCACCTCCTCGTGGTGAGCTCTGGGTTATTTTCAAAGCATAATAAGCTATGAAAATAAGCGAAGCGCTGGACAGTAATTGAGGAACTGTTAGCAATTAGAAAGCCAAAATATTTTATTTAGTCTTTTATATCGGAAAACCTTCGAATAAAAACACAGTCGAAACCAATTGGAAACCATCAATAGAAAAATATGGAGTTTTTAGCCTCAAATTGACAATTTTTTGACCAAAAGCATACGTAAACAGCATAGGAAACCACCCCTAAGGCACGAATGTAACATATTTGCCATAAACAAAACAATAAACGACCATAATGCAGAAAAAAACACATGCAATAGCCAAATAATGACATTTTTGTGAAATTGTTGTGCGTGTTGCATAACCAAATCACTATCAAACTTCAAGGTCGATGCGCGCCACCTAAACGACCTCCAAAAAATCTGAAAAAAATCAGACGTGTTTTTGGTCACAAATGGCCACTTTTCCGCACTAGCCACCTTCATTCATTCATTCATTGTTTTCTGCCTAATTGGCAGGTTTTTCACTGCAATCTCCAGCTTTCCCTGTTCTCTGCCTTACGCTTCGTAATAGCATACGACCCAGTTAATTTAATATCATCCATAAGCTGATATCTCTTTCTTCCACGGACTTTTCTTCCTTCAACCATTCCCTCCAAGGCATCTCTTAGCAGGCAGTTTCTTCTTAGACAGTGTCCTAACCAGTTTCTTTTCCTCTTCTTGATGGTCTCCAGTATAGATCTTTTTTCACCAACTCTTTTCAGTACGGCTCCGTTTCTTACCTTGTCCGTCCATTTTACACGCTCCATTTTTCGCCATGTCCACATTTCAAAAGCTTCGAGTCGTTTCTCTTCATTTCTTCTCAACGTCCAGGTTTCTGCACCATATAGTGCTACACTCCACACAAAACATTTCACTAATCTCTTCCTTAGACCTATGTCCATGTGTCCACAAAAAACATTTTTTCTTCTATTGAAAGCTTCTTTTGCTATTGCGATTCTCATTTTCACTTCTTGGTTCCAGCTCATGTCACTGCTTATAGTGCATCCGAGGTACTTGAAGCTATCCACTTGCTGGATTCTTTCACTGTTTGCTCTCACATTAATATTCCTTGGTTTCCGTCCTATAACCATTGCCTTTGTCTTCTTTACATTAATCTTCATCCCATACTGCTCACAGCTGCTGTTTAACTCTTCTAACATACTATTTATGGTTATTTCATCCTCAGCGAATAATGCCATGTCATCAGCAAATCTTATGCAGTTTATTCTTCTTCCTCCTAAACTGACACCTCCTGTGCCCTGGAAACAAGTTTTCACTATATCTTCTAAATAAATATTAAACAAAGTAGGGGATAGGCAGCATCCTTGTCGTACTCCTCTTCCAATTTCACAGCCTTCTGTCATTTCGTCTCCTGTTCTCACTTTAACTCGTTGATTCATGTATAAGTTTCTTAGAAGTCTTCTCTCTTTCCAATCTACACCAATTTTCTTCAGAATTTCTAAAAGTTTAACCCAATTCACTCTATCAAAGGCTTTCTCCAGGTCTACAAATACTACAAACACCTCCTTTCCTTTCTCTAAATATCTTTCCCCAATGGCCCTCAGTAAACCAATTGCATCCCTTGTACCTCTTCCTTTCCTGAAACCAAACTGTTCTTCCTCTAACTCGCCACTGACCTTCGAGTATAGGCGTCTGTTCAGAATTCTTAGAAGAATTTTTGCCGAGTGAGATATCAAACTGATTGTCCTGTACTCAGAACATTTTCTGGCATTGCTTTTCTTCTGCAGAGGTACCAAAACAGTCTCCGTGAAATCTTGTGGCCAATCCCCTTTCTCATAGATTTCATTGCATAAGTGCAGTATTTCTCTTTTTCCATCTCCCAGGCATTTGATAAGTTCAACAGGAATTTCATCAGTGCCCGTTGCTTTCCCATTCCTCATTTCTTTGAGTGCTTGATCAAATTCTTCATTCAGGATATAGTATCCTTTCTCATCGTCAGGCACGTCGTCTTCATTTTCTACATTCAGACTGTCTGGGCGATTCTCTTTCTGGTAGAGCTCTTCAACGTACTTTCCCCACACATTCGATATTCCTTTTTTGTCTGTGATTTCACATCCTTCCTCGTCTTCTATCATCCACATTGTTTTCCATTTCTTCTTTTAACATTTCGAAAAAAAGTTTTTTCGATACACCCTATTCCACCGTTTTCAGAATTCGAAAAATTATAATTTTAGGTGAGGTCACACAATATAAACTTTGTGAGTATTTTTTCTAACTTCTGAAGTCCTTTCTTGAACGACACTTGTAAAAGTTAATAACAAAATACAACTGTTTATTTCAGTATAGTAGTTATGAAATGTAAAAGTATTTATGGAAAATAGTTGTGCTGGATATCCACTCGGCTTGTGGATCGAATAGCATGATAATAATAAACAAAAACAACAATAATAATTAAATTCGAATAAAATGTATTTAATTAGGTACTATTAGTGTATAACAATAATTTTAATCGTAGTAATTACACTGGGGAACAGTGAAATTGCGGCACAGTGTTTGAGAGCTAATTTAGGGCAATTTCATGCTGCTGAATAATGATATAATAATATATTTCCTGAATTGGCTCTAATTTATGAAAAAAATGCAACTAAACCAAAATGGCGGACACATAAGACATACATATAAATGAACTTCCAAGAACAATTTAATATTTCTTTTTGTGATTACAATCTTTGTACCATTAAGAAACTAAATTAATTTATTTGTAAATTGTTGATAGGCCTGTACAAGGTTGATTGTATTTGTAATATGACAATGGAAGATGCAATTCACTCTTGACTATTCGGTTTCCACCACATATGCAGCTATTACATGATACTTCTAATAACCTTGATTACATGGCTGTTGATTTTAGTTCCCATAGTAACGCAAAATTCTTTATTTTATGTTACTCATTTTCACAAAGCACTGTATACATTACGTAAAATTGAGAATTTTGAACAATTTCAGCCCATTATCAAATTTTGATATTACCGAGAAAAGCGTGGAGTAATTTTACCTCCTACATTTTCCATGGTGTGTTTATTTTTATAACTGGAGTCAATTCAACTTAACCAATCATACAATTGGCAATCACAGCTGTTTTGTGTGCTGAAACTGTTATTAAACTTTATGCCACAAAATAAAATATTTTTTTGTTCTCCAGTGTTATTATTATTTGTTTTACTTTTGTGATCGAAGTATTTCAATGTTTATAATTAATGTAAGCTTCATTTCAACCTGTCTTTTCAAAAACGAAACTGATGATAGAAGATCAACATTGCCTTGGAAAATATTAGTATTGTCCCTTATATCTGCATCCAAAGGATCCGGGAAATTGCCAATCTTTTCTATGTGCCTTTGTTTCTCTACATCACTCAAAATTTTCAATTGATGCATTTAGTTTCCGATCTTTTATATGAAAATAAGGTCGGTGACGATCTGTATTCCACTTCTTTACATTGGAAAATTCGCCAAACCGGAAGTTCTTTCCCCGCCATCAATAATCGAATTGTCTGATCGATCATTTTTTGTTTACTCAGGAATAACCCCCAATCTACTTCGATTCGGGATTCGACCAGGGACCTCTAGAGTCGTAGCGCGTTGTGCTAACCACTCATCCACGGAGGTCGGCGAAAAACACACACAGTTTTGTAATTAAATATAATGAACGTCGCGCCACGAGTACATCAGAATTTAAATGAAACTATAATTTTGATCTTTTACTTTTACCCTTTGAGCCGCCGCTGGGTAATGGTAACAGCGTACTTTACGAAATTACCGACATCAGAAACTGCACCTCTTCGTCTTTAGAAGAAGGTGCAAATTCTACAACGTCGAGGGGCGAAGAGGGCAGCAACGAGACAGTTGACCTTGAAGCTCGCATTTTCTTGTCCCAATGTATGCCATATGCTGCCTTCATTACTTGTGCAGTCAAGCACAATAAAGGTCAAAGTTCCAAGTTTATATTCACGTTCGGTCAACACCGTAGAGTTAGGCAATACGCATAATGCCATGTTTCAAAGTAACAGTATTTCGGGAACAGCTGAAACTGCTGATTATTTTGTATTGCTACATAAAAATAGCGTGTTGAGAATCAGTTTGTTTACACTATATCTTGTAATTAAATAACCGTTCGCTGTCTTGTATTACCTTTCTTCCTCTTATTAGTATATAAAGACCATGTAACGCATGACGTATATATACATAATGTTTTGTTAACGCTTCGCAATGGCAATTGCTAACTGAAATATCATACTAAATGCCTGATTGTTAACTACTGTCTGCTCTAAATGCTGCAAGATTTTTGAAGACATTTACGTAGGAGTTATGTTATCATAAATACTAAAGAAAATGCTTCCGTATAAAACTAGCCTAAGACAATGAATGAAAATAGGTACTGATGCAATTTCATTTTTTTTTATCGCTGTTATTTGATTTCAGAGCTTCGATGATCTCTTGGTTTTTATTGGATTTTCGAATTGGAAGGAACTGAAGGGAGAATATAATGTTCCATCTCTGGATATTGGGCCAGTGTCAATAATTCCATCTGTCGTTCTAACTTTGTTCTCAGCAAGGTTCGTCGTGCTTTGGTTGGTCAATTTCTGTTTATTAATATGTGCGACTCGTTCCACTATCCAGTTGACGAAAGAGTACAAGGTAAGTTTATTTCCTTTCTCTTCAAAGAGACAAAAACAGTACAAAGGTAAGAATTTGTAAACCAAATTATATTAAGATACTTGTGTAATCTTCTAACAGGGGGTCTATTCATAGATTACTAGACATAGAATACTCGAGTCTCTTGGCTAAACAAGAAAAATCTCTCTTCGAACTTTCTACAAGATGGCGGGGCAGTCAATGAAGTGACTCTTGATACTCAATGCTCATATTCAGCATGATAGTAGTGCAGGTTGGCCGGTTCTGCGCCCGAAAATGGGGCTCGGTGGGGCTCGCAGTGTTGCCAACTGCTTATTCGAAAAAAATCACCAAGGTTTTTCTTGGTCTAACCTAACCTAAAGCAAGGAGCTGGCAATCTTGCTTGAGAGTTCACAAACCGGAAGTGGGGCTCGGTGGGGCTCGCAGTGTTGCCAACTTCTTACTCGAAAAAATCACCAAGGTTTTTTTTGGTCTAACCTAATCTAAAGCAAGGAGCTGGCAATCTTGCTTGAGAGTTCTGCAACCGGAAGTGGGGCTCGCAGTGTTGCCAACACCTACTCGAAAAAAAATCACCAAGGTTTTTGTCTTGGTCTAACCTAACCTAAAGCAAGGAGCTGGCAACCTTGCTTGAGGGTTGCCTTACAGTGCATAAAGCAAAGTTGGCAACCTACTGGTATTTTTGCCATAGTTTTTTACAAAAAAGAGAGAGGAGAGAGAGAGGGAAGAGTTAAACAACCGACAGCTGCCAACACCCACCCTAACCTAACCTAACCTAACCTAACCTAACCTAACCTAACCTAACCTAACCTACTCTAACCTAACCTAACCTAACCTAACCTAACCTAACCTAACCTAACCTACTCTAACCTAACCTAACCTAACCTAACCTAACCTACTCTAACCTAACCTACTCTAACCTAACCTAACCTAACCTACTCTAACCTAACCTACTCTAACCTAACCTAACCTAACCTAACCTACTCTAACCTAACCTAACCTAACCTAACCTACTCTAACCTAACCTAACCTAACCTAACCTAACCTAACCCAAAGCAAGGAGCTGGCAACCTTACTTAAGACTTGCCTTACAGTGCATAAAGCAAGGTTGCCAACCTACTGGTATTTTTGCCATAGCCTTTTACAAAAAAGAGAGAGAAGAGAAAAAGGAAAAAGTTAAACAACCGACAGCTGCCAACACCCACCTACAGCCTTTTTTGCTTGGTCTAACCTAGCCTAAAGCAAGGAGCTGGCAACTTTGCTTGAGGCTTGCCTTACAGTGCATAAAGCAATTTTTGCCAACCTACATATACTAAACAAGGAGAGCCGACAACAAATATGTACTGCCGTAAAAGAGAGAGAGAGATGGGTGGATGGTAATATAGTATGTGTGTGCGTGTGCGCGTATAATATGTAGCATTATTAACTAGAGTGTGTTGGCAATTTACTTACAACTAAAAAAAAATAGAGATGCCAACTTTGCTGTAAGATGAAGAGAGAGAGAAAAACCTATAGCTGGCAACAGTAATGAGCGAATGCGCCATATCGTAATTTTCCAACTCCCGGGGGCCAATGTTTGTATATCGTAACCTTTGTAAACCTCTCTCTCTCGGGGGGAACGATGTGCCGCGCACACACACACACACACACGCACACACACACGCGCGCGCGGGGGCCAAAATTTTTGAATTTACGGTTGGAAAAATGTTTTTCTATGACATGTTTTCGTTCGAGGCAAATTCGTAGGTAGATATTGTTAAATAAATATTAATATTGTAAATATATATATATACTTATTGTATTTAGTTTTTCGGTATCGAAAAGCGACTGTCATATTGTATTTGAAAAAATATTATGCTTTTGCCTGTGGATATCTAGAAAAACGACAATTTCGTTCCCTCTCTCTGTATATGCTATCAACGTTGGCACAATGACACAAATTCAACAAATACGTAGTCAACCGTACATCTCTTTTTTTTCCTGACAATTTCGTTATCTGACTAGGGCGGAAATGGGTTTTCCGGTGACAGAAAATACGTTGCTCCGTTTCTATACAAATAACCAGAAATCACCACATGTATTTCGCAACTATGCTTGGCGGCAGAGAAAAAATACAATTCCGGTTTAAATCCAATTTCAATGAGCATCTATTGAAGATAGATTCAAAACAGTATTCAACCGGCGAAATGAAAACACGAAGTAGCGTCCGCTCTCGTGGGTGCAGAGGCGGGGTCAGGGGCTACGAAATAAATAACCGGAATTGTATTTTTTCTCTGCCACCAAGCATAGTTGCGAAATAATGTGGCTGAAATGTAGGGGGGGGGGAGAATGTTCTAGAGAATTTGGTTCTTGGATTTCTATTGGTCCACGTTGCGTTGGCTAACATATCATTTTTGACGTTATTAGAAAACCGTATAAAACTTAAAGCGCTGGTGTAGAAAGTTGTGTGTGTTTTATTTTCAGCGTCAGTGAAGAGCATTTCTGCAGAATTTCTAAAAGTAAGTAACTTTGTTTCTTAGCTTGCATAAGTTGGCTTTGATTTATAAGTATGGCACTGCTTTTGTGGAAGAAAATATACTCACAAAACAAAAAAAGAGAGAATATAGAAGGTATTTCATGTCTCTCTCTGCTTTTATATATTTGAAGCATGCATCTTGGTAGCTAGAATATCTTTTTTCTTCCGTGTGCCGCTGTTGGTAGGTAGGAAATATGTGTGCGGGGCATATTTCAAAAAATAAATGTGTTAAATTGTTAGAAAAAGACAGAAAAAATAGAAAAGAGTTGCGTGTTTTTGATATCTAGTGGAAGTACTGATTAATTAATTGAGTTGGCGTTTTTTTGAAGCCCACTTTATGTACAGTAAGGCTAATCGGGACTGGACCTACAGTTTCAAGAACCACTTGTACGGGTATCGAACCCTTGATTACAAGCCTACCGCCGTGCTAACGCAGAGGCTAGTGGAAGTATTGATTGATTTGATGTTTTAAGTCTATTTTATGCACAGTAAGGCTAATCGGGACTGGACCTACAGTTTCAAGAACCACTTGTACGGGTATCGAACCCTTGATTACAAGCCTACCGCCGTGCTAACGCAGAGGCTAGTGGAAGTATTGATTGATTTGATGTTTTAAGTCTATTTTATGCACAGTAAGGCTAATCGGGACTGGACCTACAGTTTCAAGAACCACTTGTACGGGTATCGAACCCTTGATTACAAGGCTATCGCTACGTCATCGCAAAGGCTAGTGGAAGTATTGATTGATTTGATGTTTTAAGTCTATTTTATGCACAGTAAGGCTAATCGGGACTGGACCTACAGTTTCAAGAACCACTTGTACGGGTATCGAACCCTTGATTACAAGGCTATCGCCGTGCTAACGCAGAGGCTAGTGGAAGTATTGATTGATTTGATGTTTTAAGTCTATTTTATGCACAGTAAGGCTAATCGGGACTGGACCTACAGTTTCAAGAACCACTTGTACGGGTATCGAACCCTTGATTACAAGCCTATCGCCGTGCTAACGCAGAGGCTAGTGGAAGTATTGATTGATTTGATGTTTTAAGTCTATTTTATGCACAGTAAGGCTAATCGGGACTGGACCTACAGTTTCAAGAACCACTTGTACGGGTATCGAACCCTTGAATACAAGCCTACCGCTGCGCCATCGCAAAGGCTAGTGGAAGTACATAGTTATTCGAATCTTATTTATTTAAAATATTTAGTTTTTTTTTATGCACGCTTATTGATTTTAAACCTAAAATTAAATAAAATCCGGCAATTATATCCAATTATACTTATGGCTACAACGAGCATTGAGATTTTTTTTGCTACGTAAACAAAATGGCTGACATGCCAAATATGAACAGGCTATATAGATTTGAGAGAGAGATGGATAAAAAAAAGTTAATTAAAATTTAATTTCATGATTGCAACACGGAACTTAATGATTGATTTAGTTTATTTTATTTTACGTTTTGTACCTCTTGGCTAATTTGCGAAGATTGGGGATGAGTGATGAAATGGACATTCACAAACAACCAAGCCCGACCAGGATTCGAACCTGGGACCCTTGGCGTCGCAGCGCGATGTGCTAACCACTCGGCCACAGGGTCGGGCAAGTGTTGGTATATACATAGACCAAAGTTACATGGTTCTAGGCCCCATAGGAGCCGAGAAAATCAATGTCTTGGAAAATGTCTTAAGACAAATATCTCAATCTTTAAGAAAGTCGACTTCCGGTATCTCAAGATGTTACTTCCGGTCTGTCAAGAAAATTTTCTTAAGACAAAAATCTTAAGACGTTTTCCAAGACATTGATTTTCTTGGTTCCTAATTGACCTAGGATGATGATTTTAGGTTTGTTGGATAGGATTTGACAAAAACTATACGACTAGCAAATAAAATCGATTCCACCCCCTCAAGTTTCGAAAATATAGACAATTTTTTTATTTTTTGAGAAACTTGATTTGCTGGCTTAGTTTTTACCCTATTTCGAAAATTTTAATGACATTTGATAAAAAATTAAATGTACTCTACAGCCTATTGGAAACATAATGATTAGTGCTTACTGTTTTCGAGTTATTTTAAATTTAAATTTCAAGATGTGATTTCTAAGTTGTTTTGTAACTCGTAAACTGGGGGTCGTAGAAAACCCATTATTGTTTTATCTGCTATTGCCCGACAAATACTATAAACACAAATAATGTTTATTGTTTTGATTTAAAAAAATCGAAAATAACTTTGTTTTCTGAAAATAACTTTGTTTTCTGAAAATAAAAAATGTGTGTATGGAAAAAAAATACGATTGTGTAATTTTTTATGATGTATGTTTGCATGTAAAAATAAGTATACCTGAAAGTTTTAGAATTTCAAAATAGCTATATATATATATATATTTGCTATTATATCAGCCGAAACAATAGAATATATATAAACAAGTACATTTTCATAGTTTCATACCTCTACTAGATTGGTAGAAAAATATACTAATGGGCAATAAAATCTGAAGAAGATTCGTGTCTAGCAAAAATAAGCTAAATAGAATTACACATGCATACAATATTTATTGTGCTTTTTCCTATCTACAATCATATTTTTCTTATATATTTTTTTAAATTTTTTTACAGGGTTTATTTTGTAAACACTCTACCACCAACAGATCACATATAAATAAACATACCCCCAAAAAAATGCGCTCCATGAAAAGTTGTCCTGTGTGCAAGGAAACCAAATCAAGCAAACATTTTGCAAGACATTGTCGTACCTGCGTGCCAGGCAAGCATTTGGCTGCCACTGAACTATGTTCCGGATGCAATATACAGATCACAATTGCGTATGTCAAGGAGCATAAGCTTAATTGTCTAAGCAAAAATACATCTGGGGCTCAGCCTTCGACCTCCACCAAGAGGAAGGCAGAAGCAGCCTCCATCAATGCACCACCCACGAAACGCGTCAAGCCTGTGGCGAAAGCGAACCAGACTGCTTTCGAGCGGTTGTTAGAGGACTTTGTCCTCACTTCGGAGGGCTCATGCGACGTACGTAGTTTTTTGGAGAACGTGCAAGCCAAAATCATTTCCATCCTCGGCGATGCGCTTGCAACGCACTCCACTAAATTCTACGCATCGCTACGTTGCCAGTACAAGAAGCCGTCTGACGAAATTTACAGCTTCTGCCACAACACCAAGGCGAAGACGCTGCATCTGGCGGATGTCGACAACCTCGAGGTCATCTACAACCAGTTTACCGATGAGCTGGTGGCAAAACAAGAAGAACATGAAGCTAAAGGCTCGGGGGGTTCGGTGTGTGGCGAGCCTCACGAACTGTGCGTCAAACTTTGTAAGTTCGTGCCTCTCTCCGCCTCCAGCTACGTCCCCTTACCACCTACTATTGCGGCAAAGAAGGCCGTCCTGAACATTCAGAACAATGACGCCAAGTGCTTCGTATGGTCGGTGCTTGCAGCGTTGCACCCTGTCGACCGGAAAAACCATCCACACCGAGTTAGCCACTACCTACCCTACAAGGCAGAGCTGGAAGTTGCGATGGCTGGGATCGACTATCCCGTAGAGGTCCCGGACATTCGAAAGTTTGAGGCTCGTGCGCGGTTGGCTATCAACGTTTACGGTCTCACTGACGAAAATGCGGTGTACCCCATCAGGGTGAGCGACGTAAATGTTGATGGTGCGCAGGAAATTCACCTTCTGCTCATCAAGGACGAGACCCATCACCACTACACCCTTATCCGTTCCCTCTCCCGGTTGGTGTCGAGCCAAACAAGCAAACACAAACACCACATAGAAGTTTGTCGCAGGTGCTTGTCAACTTTTGATAATCGAGAACAGCAGGATTATCAGAGCATCAGAGGTCCCAACATCGCTGCAGAGAAGCTTGCCAGCCACAAGATCTACTGCAATGCCAACGAGCCGGGTGTGGCAGTCTTGCCCAAACCTGGCACTGTGGAGCGTTTCCACATGCACGGTGCCATGGTGGAGCATCCCGCTATCATCATCGCGGATTTCGAGGCCTTCCTCAAACCCCTGTCCACTTGCGATCCCGATCCCGAAGTTTCCTCCACCACCCCTTACCAACTCCACGAGGCATCCAGTTTCGCATACGTTGTGGTGCGACGTGACCAGCATATCGCCCCCGAGCCCTACGTGTACCGTGGTCCCGACGCCGCCAAACACTTCCTCGAGAGGATGGTTGTGGAAGCCAGCGAGATAGGGAAGGTACTGTTGGCCCCCAAGTCTATGCTCCCACTGTCTCCCGACGATCAGCGTAGACACGACGAGGCCATCGCTTGCCCTGTCTGCGTCAAGAAGTACACCGCCAACAACCGTAAAGTTCAACACCATGATCATTTTAACGGTAGGTATGTTGGTCCATGGTGCAACGGATGCAACCTCATGGCCCGGGACCCGCGCTTCATCCCTGTGTTTTTTCATAATGGCTCGGGATACGACTTCCACCACCTCGTCAAGCATCTTGGGTACGACGACATGCGAATCAACGTCCTGGCGCAGAACGAGGAGCGTTACATCAGTGTGAGCAAGTGGGTGCGAATCTCAGGAACACACTCTACCGTCGAGCTTCGCTTCCTCGACTCTCTGAGGTTCCTCCCGGCCAGCCTCGATGCTCTCTCAGGGAAGCTTAGCGACGAGCAAATGCTCATTACCTCCGGAAACTTTCCGAACTTGAACGCCGGCCTCTTCAAGCGTAAGGGGGTCTATCCCTACGAATACATCACAGACCCTTCCAAGTTCGCGGAGACGTCGCTACCTCCTCGAGCAAACTTCTATAGCAAGCTGCGAGGCTCGAACATCACCGACGAGGAATATCACCACGCCCAGTCCATGTGGCGCGAGCTGGGCTGTCGAACTCTCGGGGACTACCACGACGCCTACCTCAGACTTGATGTGACACTCCTCGCCGACGTGTTCCAGACGTTCCGTGCGACTGCGAAGACCATCTACAAGCTGGACCCTGCATACTTCTACAGTCTCCCCGGACTGGCGTGGTCGGCCATGTTTCTGGTGACGAAGATCGAGCTGGAGCTTCTTTCGGACGTAAACATGATGCTGTTTGTAGAACGTGCCGTGCGGGGTGGAATGGTCCAGGTGTCGCAGCGACACTCGCACGCCAACAATCACCACATGTCCACCGGTTACGACCCCTCACAACCGTCCAGCTACATCATGTACACGGACGTCAATAACCTCTACGGACACTCCATGATGCAGCCACTCCCCTTTAGAGGCTTCGAGTGGGCTGACCCTTCCAACTTCGACATCGAAAACTTCGACGATTCGGAACATGGGTTCTTCGCCGAGGTGGACCTTGAGTTCTCCGAGAAGCTGCAGGATTTGTTCTGTGATCTTCCCCCTGCACCCGAGTTCAAGTGTCCACCCGATTCCAACCAGAAGAAGCTCGTCATGGATTTCGAGCCCAAAGAGCGTTATGTCCTGCACTACCAAAACCTCCGGTGGTTGATGCAGCGAGGGGTTACCGTCCGCACAGTACATCGAGTTTTGATGTTCGAGCATTCTCCATGGTTGAAGCCATACATCGAGCTCAACACCGAACATCGCACAGTCGCCACTTCTGATTTCGATCGCGATTTCTTCAAGTTAATGAATAATGCGGTGTTTGGCAAAACTATGGAGAATGTACGGAATCGCATGGACATAAAATTGGTAACGAGGAAAGCACAATGTCGCAGGCTCGTAGCAAACCCATTATTTAAATCGAGGACCATTTATAACGAGCAGCTTGCTCTGGTGCATATGAGGAAGAGTGAGGTGAGGCTCGACAAGCCAATTTATGTTGGTGCCTCAGTATTAGACCTGAGCAAGCTGCACATGTTCGAGACGTACTACGACATATTACGTCCACATTATAGCCACAACATCTCGCTTCTCTACACGGACACGGACAGCTTGGTGTACCACGTCCACTCAGCCGATGCATACAGGGATATAGTCACGGCACCAGCTTTGGTTAACCTCTTCGACACCTCGGGCTATCCCCAGCCGAACCAGTACGGCATCCTGCCCCGAAACAAAAAAGTGCCTGGCAAACTCAAAGACGAGAAGGACGGTGATGTAATTCTCGAGTTTGCAGGTCTTCGCGCCAAGGCCTATGCCATCAAAGCCGAGGGCAGCGTTACCAAGAAGGCCAAGGGTGTCGGCAGATAGGTGGTTCGGGAGCATCTCGCATTAGAGGACTTTGTCGATTGCCTCAAGACCAGGTCGTCGGTTCTAAGAGTAGAACAGCGCATCCAGAGCGTCGACCATGTGTTGACCACAAACAAAGTTAGAAAAATTGCGCTGGATCCCAACGACGACAAGAGGTGCGTCCTCGAGTGTGGTATTCACACATTGCCGTGGGGGCACTATCGCTTAGCAGAAAGCAAAACCTGCAACATATGCCCATCTTCAACAGAAGATTCATAAAAACAAAACAAAACAAAAAAAAACACTTTGACTGTCATTACAAAAAAACTTTGACTGTATTCTTAAATAACCAGCATGCCTATGAATTTGTTCGGTTTCAAAAAACAGATCATTATGGAAACCATACCAGATCATGAAGTCTTACCTTCCGTGTTACCTAAACTCAACGGTCTGTTGATCATTCACCTCAACAGCATTTGGACGAAACTGAATGACGATGTGGGCAAGATGTTTTATGTTTTTAATAACAATTTACATTTCTACGAAATTCCGATCGACGGGAAACTTCAAATCACCGTGAATCCGGAAAACGCAGGCGAAATCAAAATTTCTACCGGCAAAAACATTTTTCGAATCAAGCACGACAAGATGCTTTCTAACATTACGTACGATGTGTCTGCAGGAGATTATCTTTACATGGAACTCCTCGGAGATTACGACAAACTTATTCCTCTCTTCGTAGAATTACGAATCGTCTATCCTATTATAAATAACCGTTAACCAAAAATGCCTAACGACATTTTCGGCAACACCAAGCGTGTGGACCACGCAGAAGAGATTCTCATGTTGGACATTCGAGTTAAGAAGTTGAGGACCGATTTGATCGCTTTGCAGGAAACCTTAAACAAAAGTTTAGAGTCGGAAATCGCTACGCTCCAAACGCAATGTCTCGACCCCATTCTGAAAATCGATTCCGAACTGAAAACGCTGATAAAAAATTATGTCGACGTACCTTCTTACGACAACGTTCAAAATATACAGTTGAGCGTGGATTCGCTTCAAAATGATTTGGCCAAATTACAGCAATTTCAATCGAAAAATGAAGATTTGGAAAAATTGAAACTCGAAATCGAAGAACGAACTTCCGCAATAGAAAAGAATTTCTCCGAACTTCAAACCGTCGTGAACGATATTGATGTAGAACGCTTGCATGTCGTCGTTTCCAAATTACAAGAAGAATTCACCAGCACGTTGGAAGAAATTAAATCCAAGTTGCAGACTTTGGAAGATACAATGACGAACCTACCATCGTCGGACGAACTGCAGGTCATCGGTAAAAGCGTCGCGAACATAAAAATTCAATTGGAGGCGTATCGAGATTTCGAACACATTCAAACCACCATCGCTACGCTTCAGGCGTCCTTGGAATTGATCAACGAAGAAATTAAAAATATTCACGCTGAAGCGAGAGCGTTGACGAGCATTCAAGACACGTTAAGCACGGTTCAGCAGAAGATCGAATATTTAGAAAATTTGAACGTCGAATCCAATCTTGCTCATTTTCATCACGTACTGGACAACATACAGGGTGACTTGGAATCGTTACGGACGAGC
This sequence comes from Lepisma saccharinum, assembly GCF_977018435.1. NCBI lineage: Eukaryota > Metazoa > Arthropoda > Insecta > Zygentoma > Lepismatidae > Lepisma > Lepisma saccharinum. The sequence goes on along the minus strand of NC_139251.1, from coordinate 27,201,964 downwards.
GTGCCTTCGAGCGAAGATTTGGAAAAATTGAAAACGGCGGTGACGGCACTATCCGATTCGAGCGACATCAAAAGCTCATTGAGCGATCTCGAGAGTAGGGTGGCCAATCTCCCCACCTCCAAAGAATTGCACGCTTTGAAAAGAAACATATCTCGAATGCTGAAACGACTAGAAACGGAAACGGCGAACGTGGAACAGATTCGAGACGAAATTAGTTCGCTGGTGTCGACGCTGCCCACTTCGCAGAGCGTCGCCGACCTTCACACGCAGTTTACAGAGATGCGAGGCATCGTGAACGATCTTACCGAGAAGAGCTCGAAATTGAATCAAGTCGAGAACCTTCAGAACATCGTCGTCAACATCAGAGATCAAGTTGGAGTGCTGGAATCCACGCAGGAATCGACGCTGGCCTCTTTCGGTGCCAAGTTGCAAGAACTCAACGAAAACTACAAGCAGTTGAACGTGGAAGTGAAAATCAAACCGTCGTTTTCTACCGTAACGGATACTATAGTCGAGCATTTGCTGCCCATCGAAAATAAACTCGGACAAGTTCACAGTAATCTGCTCGGCGTCGACACTAAATTCGCTAAACTGCATTTTCTGCAAGCCATCGAAATCAACAGCGTACCCAATCAACAGAGAATCTCCACGTTCGTCGAAGGTAACAAACTGTACATGTTGCATCCTTATCATCCATACTACAAGTTTCTCCTCGATGGCACGATTCAGATAAACGAATTTTCGTACTGGTCTCACGGTAGAAAAGCTAGCGTTCCCACCATGACCTTAATATCGAATCGTGGTGTCCAGAAAGCGGGAAACATTCCTCTGGCACGTTGGAACGAAACGCGCAACATATATGAAATACACGAAGACGAAGATCTCACCGTTTTCGACGTGAGTGCCGGCGATAAGCTGATCATTCAAAACACGAGCGAAGTGCCACCCTCTTTGAATCCCATCACGCTTGTGCTTCTCTTGAAACGTAATCTCTAAAAAAATGTCTAGGCAAGCCATCGTTGAAGAATTGCATAAACCTGCACGCCGTAACTACGAACGTTTGGCTGTGGTAACCAAGGGCATCGACGACCTCTGGCAAAGTGACCTCGTGGAGATGAGTAGCGGCAATTTGAAAAACGTGCATAAATTGAACAAGGGCAACAAGTACCTTCTCACCGTCATAGACACGTTTTCGAAATTCGCATGGGCTCTACCTTTGAAGGCGAAAACGGGAACGTGCGTCACGGAAGCATTCAAGACAATTTTTCGCGAAAGCGGTGGCAGACGACCACGGTTTCTGCAAACGGACAACGGTAAAGAATTTTACAACGCCGTATTCCAAAAGTTTATTCAAAAACACAAGATTCGACATTATTCGAGCTTCAGTCACATCAAAGCCAGCATCGTGGAAAGATTCAATCGAACCTTGAAAACACACATGTGGAAACGATTCACGCTTCGGGGAAATTACAAATGGGTCGACATCCTGCCGGAACTCGTCGACACCTATAATAATACGGTACACAGAACGATAGGCATGAAGCCAGCTGACGTTACCAAGTCCGACGAGCAGCGTTTAATTTCTACAGTTTACTGTCCAAAGTACACACCCACGACAAAAAAAGCTAAATACAAAATTGGAGACCTGGTGAGGATCAGCAAATTCAAACGCACCTTCGAGAAGGGGTTCACAAAAAATTGGAGCACGGAACTTTTTACGGTGGTTCGAGTTTTACCTGGAAACCGACACACGTATATAATAAAAGATAGTAGCGGCGAGATTTTGAAAGGAAGATTTTACGAAGAGGAACTCTCTAAAACGAAACACCCCGACACGTACCTCATCGAGAAAGTTTTGCGTAGGAAAGGTGACAAACTGTTTGTCAAATGGCTGGGACTTCCGGAAAAGAGTTGGATCGACGCGAACGAAGTGATCTTGTGAGTACGTGGAACGTGGTGAAGCGTCTACCGGATCCGGAAAGTCAAACGAGAAAAAAAAAGAACGGCGAGTTACTTCCCGACAGCATCCGCTGTCTGATCGTAGGTCCTTCAGGGTGTGGGAAAACGACACTGCTCGTGGACAATTTTCTCCTCGCACCGAATTGGTTAAATTGGAAGAACAGGCACCTGTACGTGTTCTCGAAAAGTTTGGAGCAATCCAAATACCAGCAACTGATGAAACTGTACGATGGTCTGGACATTGCAACGTTCGCCTCGGAAATAAAACCACTCGACGATTGTCGTGAAAATTCAGTCGTTGTGTTCGACGACGCCATCCTGGAAAATCAAAATGAAATTCGCAACTTTTTCACGCAAGGTCGTCACAAAGGAATGGATTGTTTTTACCTAGCTCAAACGTTTTCCAAAATTCCAAAACAGTTAGTACGCGACAACACTAATTTCATATGTTTGTTTCGTCAAGATCACACCAACCTCAAGCACGCGTACGATGACTACGTAGGCGGAGACATGAACTACAATCAATTTTCGGAAGGCTGCTGCTCTACTTGCTGGAACGGTGACGATTTCGGATTTGTGACGATCGACATGACGAGGAAACCCAACGACGGAAAATACAGAAACAAAATCAACGACTTTCTAAACGTTGCAACGTTGTGAGAAACGACGTGTATAAATAACGTCATGACGAAACGAAAAATCGAAGACGAAAATCTCAAGCTTCGCGATTACCTCGCGAAACGCTTCAAAGGTTGGAAATCCGAGAATCGCGGATTCTACGAAGAGAAGAAACGTCAGGATCAACCCGTGATCGATGCCATCAGCAGTCTAGGTAAAGAAATTAAAAGTGTCACGGAACAAAATAAAAATTTGATTAATGAACTCGTACCGCTCGCAGCTAAAAGTTACGCCGTACCCACGCCCATTTCGAGCATTCCTTCGACGCCGTTCGAACTGAAGGATGCACCGGCACGACGTCGAGCCATAGGCAGCACGTCGTCTTCGGATAAAATCCAGTTGGGACCTTTGGCACGAGACTACCTGAGCACGGGGAAATTCGACAAGGATGAAGTGTTCGGATTGTATCCCAGCATGGAAACCAGCGAAGGCGGCGGTGTGGTGTGGAAGATTGGGAAATCGAAGGTGACCTTCGAAGGCAACGACATTAAAGTCAATTTAGGCGACAAGGATAGTTGGAACAGGTATCCGGGTACGGTGGGACTGTGGGAACTCGTCGCCAAAAAGCAGCCGAAAGATTACACCGACGAAGATTACCAAAGTTACAAGGAAATTCTGATCATGACGGATGCCTTGTACCAGAACAACGACGCCTCGCAGAATAGGGTGAAATCGAGCAGCGGCGAGAAGTACAGGAATCTCATCAAACCGATTTGGAACCAGGTCAAAACGGGCAGCGGCGTCAAACGCTACAACACGTTACCCAAAGAATTCGTTTGGGTGGACGACGTGAGGAAGCTCGTGGACCGATTGTTGGTGATAGCCGGCGAAGAGAATGCACACAACGAGAAGGTTGGCATCGTGGACATGATCAGCACGAAACTTTCCAACTTCATCGTGAACGACGACAAGGGCATAGGTTACCTGATCAAAATCATCAACACGCTGCCTCCAAAATTTTGGAACGTGGCCGAAGGAAAGGGACTCGTGAACGACATCATCAACAAGTTACCTTTCGAGATGCATCTACCTGGCTACCAGTACTGCGGACCGGGTACCAAACTCGAGAAAAGATTGGAGAGAGGAGACAAGGGTGTGAATCCGTTGGACGCAGCATGCAAAGATCACGACATCGCCTACAACACCACGCAGACGGATCTGGACGCACGTCACGAAGCAGACAAAAAATTGGAACGCGTAGCTTTCGAAAGGTTCGTGAGCAGAGACGCATCGCTGGGTGAACGGGTCGCCGCACTGGGTACCACCATCGCCATGAACACGAAACAAAAATTGGGGTGGGGTATATAAATAACATACCGTAAAAAAAAACTACACAAGAAAAAATCTCAGAATATATATATAAATAACATACCGTGAAAATAACACATAGAGATCAACATGAAGCCCAAGGGTGTCGTGTACCAGATACCATACTCCAATCTAAAAAATCTAGGTGCTCTCGATGGGTTACTCACCAAGAAACAACGCGAGAAGAAACGTTCTTGCTTGTCGAAAGGACACGGAATGAAATTGCTGCTCAGCACACCTCAATTGAAAAGATTGCAGCGTTCGCGGAAACAGCAAAAGATCGGAGGTTTCATATTCAGCATCCCGGCCATCCTGGCGGCATTGGGGGCCGTTGGAAGTTTGGCCGGCGGAAGTGCCGCCATTGCGAAAACCGTCATCGACTCAAAGAAGAACAAGGCGGAATTGGAAGAACAGAAACGTCACAACCTGGCCATGGAGAAAAAGGGGAAGGGCGTGATGAAAAAGTTTAAAAAAAAGAAACAGAAGCACTCACCAACCGAGACATTGAATCTCTGATCGAACCGTTACAAATCAAACACTTCAGAGGAGTTTTCATGTCCGACTCGTTACCTTCAACCGTCAAAAGAAGAGAATGCGGCGTAGTCAACTTGGACGGTCAAGAAAATCCAGGCACGCATTGGATATGTTACCACAAAAATGATGATAAAGCATTCGTTTTCGATTCTTTCGGAGGTGTTCCACCTACAAATTTAGTCTATTATCTGAAAACGAACAAAACCTCTATATACTACAACGACGAACGCATTCAAGATTTCGGAGACGTGAACTGCGGTCATCTCTGCCTCTCCGTGCTCGCGTTTCTCTCTAAAATAAATAACCCTACGATCGAAGATTTTCAGAAAGCATTGTGGAACCTCAAACAGCATCACTAGGATGGGCGTGTTCCATCTCACGAGCGAATCTTCAATCTTGAAACTCACGCTGCACGACGACATCGTCTATCCTAAATCCGTGGCTCTGCGTGCATTCTACAGCATGTACCTCATACCCAATGTTACGCAGCACAACAACAAAATTAGCGTCGGAAGCGAACACATCGTCGTCACGCCAGGACAATACAATCTTTCCACTTTGCAAGCTCAATTACCCAAAGGCACATACCTTTCTCAAAATTCGGTCACGCACAGAGTGGAAATCCTATCCGCGACGGAGACCGTGGACCTGGGCACCATGGGAGAACTTTTAGGTTTCGAGAACGACACCAAACTCGAAGCTGGCATCAAGCACGTAGCAACCAACATTCCTAAATTCTTGGCCATAGAGACTCTGAACGTACACTGTAACGTGGCCGAAGGTATGATCACGAAATCTTCGGACGGATTGTTAGGAAGTCACAAGCAGACGGGAATCATAGCCACTTTCAAACCAAGTTCCGAGTTCATGGAACCGATCATCTACACGCCCTCTTCGCCGATCTATTTTCCAGTATGTCGCAACCGCATAGACGACATAGAGTTGGTGGTGACGAACGAGAAAGGAGAGGTGGTGGATTTCGCAGGTGCCACTACGACGGCCATCGTGGAGATCAACGTATAATAAATAACCATACATGTAAAATGGAGCAAATCGAAAGTTACGAATTGCAATCTTTCCCTCCCAACCGTCGCACGTTCGCCAATCTGAACGAAGCGAACAGGGAGATCGAATACGACGTGGACGTAGGCGACGGGTTCGTTCATCCTCACAGAGCGGACCTCTACCTTCAATTCGATGTGGTGAAGAAGGAAAGCGGAGACGCGTTTCCCGCAGCAGCAAACTTGATACTCGTGGACAACTTCGTGCCTCACCTGTTCTCGCAGGTGGAGGTGAGGAAACACAACACCGTCATCGACAGAATAGATTATCCAGGCATCACGTCGACGGCAGTGGGAACGTTGAAATTATCCAAAACGGACGCAGCGTACTATCAAGCGGGAGGATTCGAAGCCGGGACCAAAATATCGACGAGAAGTCACACGGTGCTCTTTCCTATGCGTCTGCTGCCAGGTTTCTTCTCAGACTACAAGGAGATCATGTGGAAGGGAGGACTGAGGATCACGTTTCGAAGAGCGGCCAACGACAACGACGCACTGATGCGATACGCTACTTTGGGTCCGGACGGCACCACGCCGATAGCCAACACTTTACCCGAAGCAGCCAAGTGCGTCATCCGGAGCATGGAATTGAGAATGCCGGTGGTGGAATACGAAACGAACTACGCCCTCAAGTACAAAGCGGAGATCTTGAAAAGTCCGCAGGTGCTGATTCACTTTCACGGTTACCAGTGCGTGCAGAAAATGGCGTCGGGAAGTCACATGGAATTCGACGTGACGACGCAGTTCAACAACATACAGTTCGACATGCCAGATTTCGTCGTAGTGCTCTTTCAGACCGGGCGCAATAACAATCAGGAAAAAGATTCCAGCAAGTTCGACGACTGCAAGATCAAGAACGTTTATCTGAAGAATGGACGCAACGAAGTGTTCCCGCGCGAGAATTACAACCTCGACGTGACCAAAAACGATTACCTCAAACTTTACGAAGCTTACACAGCTTACAAACGCGTGGCCGAGGGAAGCGTGGACATGTACTACACGCCCAGCGAGTTCAAAGCACGGAGACCCATGACCGTCATCAACACATCTAAGAGAAAGAAGGTTGTGGTCAACGATCGAACCAACATCAAGGTCGTCTGCGAGTTCCACGATGCCTTGCCCGAGGATACCCTATGCAGTGTCATCCTGATTGCAGAGAAGTCCTTCGCCTACGACGTGAAGAACGAGAGGGTCACAGAGCAGTTTTAACAAGTTTTTAACATCTTTTCTTGCACAATAAGAAATTTTCTGCACTAGCACAATCAGTTACAATAGCACAATACGAATTTCACTAGTTCAGATCAGTTACAAATGTCAATTTCATTAGTTATCAGTTACAATATCTTTTTTGCACTATAGCACGAGACAATCAGAAAATTTGCACAAAAAAATTTGTTGTTGTTTTTACACGTGAAAATTAACAATAAAATTTCTTTTTTTATCGTTTCAGATGCTGTCGAAACATCAAAAACACATACACACACTAGAAAAAAAAAGCATGCAACTTTATTTGTAACACGCACATATTCTCCATCTTCATCAAGAAAATATTATAATAAACATAATTATTTTTATCTATATCTCACAATAAAACTCTATATCCAAAAATATCACAACATCAAATAACACTAGAGTCGTTAGTACACGTTGCATGCATTACGGAGGTCCTCTGTAGGGTTTCATGGAAGTTTGGGGGAAAAAAAAAACACGTGAAACTCTACAGAGGTGCGGTTATCTACAACCGCAGCCGTTAGAAAACTTTTACATTTTTGGTTGGGCACCACGCACCCTGGCGAGGTTATAGGGGCCAGGCATCCTAAAAACAACAATTATTATTTTGTTTGTTTGTTTGTGTTACAATACATATGCGCGCGTGTGTGTGTGTGTGTGCGTGTGTGTGTGTGTGTGTGCGCGGCACATCGTTCCCCCGAGAGAGAGAGGTTTACAAAGGTTACGATATACAAACATTGGCCTTCGGGACTTGGAAAATTGCGATATGGCGCATTCGCTCATTACTGTTCCCAGCTATAGGTTTTTCTCTCTCTCTAGCCCTTGCCAACTAAAAAAAAGTGTAGGTAGGAGTTGGTAACACTGCGAGAAAATAGAAATCATGCCTTACAAGAAAAAACCATTAAGGCGATTTTTATTTGATGACGTTGAACCCGTGTAGTGTTCCCATCCATCCATCTCTCTCTTTTACGGCAGTGCCGGCTCTCTTTGTTTAGTATATGTAGGTTGGTAAAAATTGCTTTATGCACTGTAAGGCAAGCCTCAAGCAAAGTTGCCAGCCCCTTGCTTTAGGTTAGGTTAGACAAAAAAAAGCTGTAGGTAGGCTGTCGGTTGTTTAACTCTTCCCTCTCTCTTTTTTCTTTTTTTTTTTGTAAAAGGTTATGGCAAAAATACCAGTAGGTTGGCAACCTTGCTTTATGCACTGTAAGGCAAGTCTTAAGTAAGGTTGCCAGCTCCTTGCTTTAGGCTAGGTTAGGTTAGGTTAGGTTAGGTTAGAGTAGGTTAGGTTAGGTTAGGTTAGGTTAGGTTAGGTTAGGGTGGGTTAGGTTAGGTTAGGTTAGGTTAGGTTGGGTTAGGTTAGGTTAGGTTAGGTTAGGTTAGGTTAGGTTAGGTTAGGGTAGGTTAGGTTAGGTTAGGTTAGGGTGGGTGTTGGCAGCTGTCGGTTGTTTAACTCTTCCCTCTCTCTCTCTCCTCTTTCTCTCTCTCCTCTCTCTCTCTCCTCTCTCTTTTTTGTAAAAGGCTATGGCAAAAGTACCAGTAGGTTGGCAACTTTGCTTTATGCACTGTAAGGCAAGCCTCAAGCAAGGTTGCCAGCTCCTTGCTTTAGGTTAGGTTAGACCAAGACAAAAACCTTGGTGATTTTTTTTTCGAGTAGGTGTTGGCAACACTGCGAGCCCCACTTCCGGTTGCAGAACTCTCAAGCAAGATTGCCAGCTCCTTGCTTTAGGTTAGGTTAGACCAAAAAAAACCTTGGTGATTTTTTCGAGTAAGAAGTTGGCAACACTGCGAGCCCCACCGAGCCCCACTTCCGGTTTGTGAACTCTCAAGCAAGATTGCCAGCTCCTTGCTTTAGGTTAGGTTAGACCAAAAAATACCATGGTGATTTTTTCGAGTAAGAAGTTGGCAACACTGCGAGCCCCACCGAGCCCCACTTCCGGTTTGTGAACTCTCAAGCAAGATTGCCAGCTCCTTGCTTTAGGTTAGGTTAGACCAAGAAAAACCTTGGTGATTTTTTCGAATAAGCAGCTGGCAACACTGCGAGCCCCACCGAGCCCCATTTTCGGGCGCAGAACCGGCCAACCTGCACTACTCATGATTCTAACTTCAAATGAAATTGGTAAAATTAGCTTCTATACGGAATTTGAATTTGTAAACAATTTCACACTGAAAACATAAGATTAAAATATTTGCTTCATAAAATATTAAAGTGATGAAACAAGAATGGCTGGAGTGTTCCCATAATAACCCTAAGTAACAACAGCATGATTTTGTAATGTTTCGGTTAGTGGCTGCTTCTAGTCGACAGCTGATAAGCACAAATTACATATGCAGTCAAATGAATATACATATGGATATATTCCCAGATTTCGTAGCTGTAAAAAGTCAAATAGCACCTCTAAACTGAACTCTGTGTACTTAATTAATTCTATATACGGATGCTAAGGTAAGAATACAAAAGTGTCTTCCTTCTCTCTTTATATATGTACATAACACCCACCACACACACACACACACACACACACACACAAATATATATATATATAGTCATGGGAAGATGAACGGGCATCAAAAGCTAAATAAAAACCAATTCCAATGTGAATGGTAATGAAGAGGAGAGGAAACCATACCTTGATTCAAGTAAAAGATCCGGGATATTTATCCGATGTGTTTCTGATGATCTTGCAAGCTAGCGTGCCACTACTTCCTTCTTTCGATCAGGAAGAGTAACCAGGTAGTTGCAAGCTGAATTTTGTCTAGCCAGAGGAATTTTGTTATGGTCGCTGCCTTGATTGGGTCAATGTGCTCGAGCTCAAGTTGGTTTTTACTTCTAGCTTTTGATGCCCGTCCGTCTTCCCATGACTATATATATATATATAAGCGAGAGAGAGAGATATGCAGGATAGATAATGGTATTTCGAGGGCTCGTATTTCTGGTCAGAAATTGTCCGTGGACCTTCATTTCCAAGTTTTCTTGTTTCATTTTCTTATTTATTAACGTAGTCTTTCTACCTCTCAATGCTGATCGCAATGGTGTGGTAACGAGATGATTATATGAAATCGATAATGAGACATGGCTTACTGATGTTCGAAACTTCTCACCTAATTTTTTGGTTAAGTTATGGATTTGACACAATTTCCATTTGAAACTTCTATTTCATTTAGAAAGAACATTAACTATATCTCTTCTCATTCTGCTAGAAGCCGGGTAGACCTTCACAACAACCTACAGGTTACCTAAATCCGAACTTCAGAAACGATTTGCCCACTGTGACCGAAAGGGTGGAACCAGCGAAACCCAGCTACCTTTTGGCCAGCACAGCAGGCTATCAGGAGAATGTTACGAAGTTCCAAAATCCACCGTCCAAGCAGAACAACCAGGCACCACATCCTGAACATCTACAAATGCATCAGATGAACAACCTGAGGCAGATTCACGACAACAGATATTCCAGTGACAGCAACGATCGTTATTCTGCGCCGTTTAGTTACGAGAAGGGAGCCAAAGAAACATCCTTCAACCAAGAACCAAAACGTCCCGCACCGCCTAACAACTTGAGACAATTGCACGAGAACAGATATTCCAGTGATTCCAGCGACCGTTACTACTCCGCTCCGTATAGTTATGATAAGGGAGCTCAAGAATCATCTATCAAGCAAGAGCCAAAACGCCCTGCACCGCCGGTTCCTCTGAAGCCTGCCATTAAAAATACAAGTAAATATGAAAGTGTCGACAGTGCCATTGACGGCAATGATCCTTATCTGAATACAGGTGGAAGAACTGAAGGAAGTCAACACCGCAGTGAAGATCAGAATTGGAATAGGTAAGTAAAGTTGGGGATGATCAGGATTTAAATTGTGTTCGATCCAACCTGTATGATTACTTTCTTAACATTTCTGGCTGTTCTGCAGCTTGGAAGCGAGTCATTTCTCCCGAAGTCACCAATCAACAAATAAGACGCTGACGTCATCTCAATCCAGCACCTATCGGTAATCCGCTTGCTCATGCTCTACACAGTTCATAGGCTCGTTAACTAGACTCATGCAGCAAGCTGGAGATGTGTTTAAAAAACAACCTGCCTACCTTTCAGCACTAGCAATCTCTCGGCAGTACCATAAATATAAAATGCGACAGAATCCCGACCGTCAGATGTGCAAGTACAGTGTATGAAAAAAATAATTAATATTACCGATTCCTGCCATTAATATAACATACTCTCTGAAGTCATTCTTAACAGGGACGTATCTAGTACCATATTTCGAGAGGTGTCCGAACCAAGTGTCTCACATGTAATAATGATAATAATAATAATGTTTATGATTAACAGCCTAATAAGATTAATATGTCTGTTAATAGATATGAGAATGAAGATAGAAGAGCATGTACCTAGGTATTCATTACCTGGCTTATGTCAAGTTGAAGATCACCAAAATTTGTATGAAACCAACCATCCTATCAAAAAAAAAAAATAGATCATTTATTGAATATCAAAAGGTTCGTTAGGTACAGCTGACGAAAAGTAAAGTCCTGATCATTATTTTATTGCGTATTAGTACTAGTATTATTACGCATTATTCTTCACAGGCACTGTCAACGCAAAGCTGACCTGATCCTTAGTTTCATGTAAGTTCGACGGAAATAAATCAACTTCATACTGTAGAAAAGTAAACAAGTTAATTTGCTTATTTAATTTTGTACTTGGTAAGTCTTTTAAGTAGGTTCCTTGGTAAGTAAATTATAATGAATTTCTTGCGTTTCAGGAACCAGCCAGCCAAACGTACATCCCAGAATTACGCTGGCCTTCCACCTGACGAGCTCCGCAACCAGATGCCCTGGTCCTACTTCCAGCCAAGGGACGAACCCCTGCCGTCAAAGATCCTTGACATATTTGACTTCGACGAGGAGGACGAGCTTCCTCCAGTTCCAGTTCCAGACTACACGCTCCACTTTCCAAAGAAGAAGACCAACAGTTTGCTGTCCAGGACGTCCTCCATGACCTCAGAGAGTCAGATGCCAGAGCCTCGTCTCCCCGTGAGGAGGTACAGGGCGCCCGAACCACCAGTCCATGATGGGCCCATAGTCCTGCCAAGGTTGACGAACCGGGATCCACTTTCCGCGAATAGTAAGTATTCGGCATCCACCAAGGTGGGAAATGAAGGTGGGTCCGATCGGAATATTTAACTAATACGGTTAGGTCATGTCACGTAGATGTTTTTGCTTTTCTGACGAATCAGTTGAATATTAGCACAGACAACTGCTGACGTAATTACAGTCACCCCTTAGCGGTGAGTTTCTTCAATGCCACAACCCGTGTAACCGCTTCTTTGCAAACACACGTCTCGGGCACCTGCCTACCGTGACGTCACGTTCGCCAGTTGCTTAAAATGTGCCAGCGCCATCTCTTGTTTGATAGTTTGATCCAGAAGTGAAAGCGGGCGCCTCCAAGCGGACTATTCGAGAACTTCTTGCAGACGCAAATTGAAAGCGCAGAGGGTTTTGCTGCTTGAGATCAATGCCTGTGATATAAGTAATTTCCTAACGAGAAAAAGCTCTACCAGTAGGGTTCAGATGGGGTCTCCCCGAAAAATTGTCCAGCAACACAGTTATAGTAAGAAAATATTTTTACAAAATCCCGCACGATGAAAGAACCTACCCAGACTTTCTGTCTCCAGACGTGGGAGTTTCGAAGTGCAAAAAGCTGTTGCCACATACCTGATCTTTGCTCAGTCACAAATCGTGACACCTTCGCTGACAACCTGTACAAATCCCTCGCAATTCAGATTACAGACAGTTTAAAAATGTTATAATCAAACACATATTCTGAAGTCTCAAATTTGGACTTTCTAAATATTTGAAAATTTTGTAACTTTGAGATGATACGATGAAATTAATTTTAAGGGAATAAATAAGCATCACTTTTCATCTTAATGTGTTTTCATACATATTTCTATTTAATTATTCTAATAGTAAGCCGTTTTATATGTAAATTTGGTCGATTTGTTTTAAATAACCAATATATATAATTAATTAAAATATTAATACAAATGTTAAATAAAATGTTATCATAAGAGGATTTTTATACCTCTCCAGCTTCGAATCAACCTTCCCTCAAACCAAGAAAAATATTCTGTCATCGTTACTTTGTCTATGTATTCCATGACATACCTAGGTAGTAACATTTAGATGTAATAGGAGCGGTCTGGCATGTGTTTATGTAGATGGGAAGTTCAAAAAATTCTCAGAAAAAGCAAGTATTTCAAGATTTGATAATTATTGTACAGAGCAGTGGACCTTTGGCCAGCGGCAGTATTCTCGAAAATTCCTCTCCTGTGAAAAAGCTGGTGCAATATTCCAAATTCTGAATCATTACATCTTTTTAGGATTCCTTTTAGAGCATTCAAATGAATGTTCATGTGGTTTGGGTTCAGTTATTGTGTAGAAATCTATTATAGAAAATAGGCTTATGATTCCGCGAATCTATCCCAAATGGGGAACAGCGAATAGAAACCCCATGAGGATTCACTTAAATGCTCTAGTGTTAAAATTTTTCTGTTTACATGCTAATTTACAAAAAAAAAAGGACATAACTATTTTTATGTAAATTTTGATATCTTATCGTACATAATGATTATAGATATGAGTTGAGTGCACCATCAATATATTTTTAAAAACCGAATCACCAAAATTCTATGAATTATGGTAGGCATTAAAGCCATTAATATTTTTAAAGCGATCATGGACATTTTTACAGTCGTTTTATGGCGATTAGGGGGGCGAGGGGGGACAGTTGCCCCACACATTTTGCCACTTTTGCCCCGCACCACCTTATCTAACAAGGTAAAATAAACTGTCCTTGCCCCCCTAGTTTTGGAACCCAATCGCCGCCACTGGTTACAGTAGTCTTTGACCGTCATTTGACAGTCAATTTGTTACAGTGTAGATGTATGGGCGTCACCAGAATTTTTTGTTGTGTAACCTCTCGCATAAATCTTTAATTTTTGGATTTTTTTAAAACTGTAGAACCATTTATTCTGTGGATGAAGTGGTAGAATGTGAAAGCAAACAGGATCCTTTATTTTACACTTAATTCTTTCGCTCTAGCCACGCTAAACCAAATGAACTACTCGCATATTTATTTTATTAACAATAAGAATAACAAGCTTTCTGTTCTTTGTAACTTGAAATGAACTATGCAAATTTTCAGGGGGGGGGCGATGGACCTTTACAATCCCCTCTCTTCCTGACGTCCATGCGTAGAAGGAATTCTAAATAAATGCAGTTTTAAGAATTTGGAATTTTCGAAAGCTTCTTTGCTGCAATAGGACAATTCTGAAACATACAATTCTGATGGTTAAGGCAATTATTATTAGGGAAAGAATTTTAAGTTGCAAAATTATGGTCGGGAAATGGGAAAAGAAGGTTCTGAAATTTTTTTCAAAAAGATGCAAAAAAAAGGTGCTCCCTTTTTATTCACCTTCTGTATATAATGCGCGCGGACCGCATAGAGAGCTCTTGTTCTGCCGAATAGGATTTGTTGAAGTTTGTGTTTTCTCTCGCGGGTTTTGCTACATTATCTTGGGAACTATTGGGGCTGCAATGATTATATTATACCATTTCATAGCTCTCGTTCTATTCTACAAAATGAGACTATAGGATTTTATGTAGCTGCTCAAGAAGAGTGAAAATCATTTATTTTTCTGTCCAATTTTCTGACAAAACATGAAAGAATAGGAAGGAAAAAGTTGCTGAAGCATCAAGGAGGGGCTAAAAATGGGATAAATGTGCTAATCTCACAAAAAGGTGCAACAAAGTGTGTTCATTTTACTTGATATGATGTCCTAAAATATATCTGTCAAACGATCGGTATGAGAACATCTATATTTTTGGATATGTGCTGCACCTTAAAATCCGTTTCCTAATTATTATTATTATTGTTATTATTTTAATTTCAGGATCACGCCATGAAGGCCTCTTTTAAATTTTCTAAAGATGCAAAAAGTGAGCAGCTAAAACTGTATCCAGAGTTGTTATCGGCAGGCTAGCACAACGGAACAGGCCAGACACATCTGTCGGGGGTCAGTTTTACAAGCAATAAGTGGCCACAATTTGCCACCACGTAATTGCCAAAAATGATAATCTTGTATTGATGCTTTATAAGGAATGAGAAAGTTATGGGATAATAATATGTCAATCAAGAGTACAAATAATTTATTATACTTATAGATTCTATATGAAATAAAGTTACAACATCCTTACTATATTGATATGCATTATTTGTTTGTACTCTAATCATAGATAAATTAAGAAGGCGAACACCCTTCTTCCAAGGTGTCACTGAAGAGTCTCCTTATCGCACAACGCGATACCAAATTTGCGTTTGACGTCAGACGCGGAATACCTACGTTGTTAAGTTGGGTCTGTTAGGTTTGGTTCTCTTAGCATAACTAACTAACTCTCTAGCCATCTTAAACCCAAAGGTACATGGCTGCAGCAACATAAGCCTTCCATCTGTCCCTATCCTGGGCAAGATCAATCCAATCTTTTCCATCCTTACCGATTTCCTTTAGGTCCATCTCAACGTTATCCTTCCATCTTCGTCTTGCCCTTCCTACTGGTCTCTTACCACCAGGTTTCCCAACAAGAATTCTGTAAACTCTTCTTTCTTCTCCCATTCGTGCCACATTTCATTAATAAATAGTATTTGTTAATGAAAATTGCTGGGCAATGTAAAACGACCAATGTCTGGAGAATCTCTCGTGGACCGGCATAATGCCAGAACTCTGTATTGGGCGGTTGAAAAACACTGCACTACACTTTACATTGATTGATTGGATTGGATTGGATTGGTTGATTGATTTGCTTTATTTTACTACGCTTTATGTACCAATTTTGGCTAATTTGCTAAGATGGGAATGACATGATGAAATTGATGAATGGACACTCACAGATGAAATTGATGAATGGACACTCACAAACTTTCATGCACAGGCCGTGATTCGAACCCGTGACCCCTGGCGACGTAGCGCGATGAGCTAACCACTCCGCCACTGAGGCCGGCACTTTACATTGCAGGACGTTACTGGGTCATTCCATGTCAAATCATCCAGAATTTTGTGAAAATGTCACCCACCATCCCCGATTTTGATGAAATTCGGTATACTTATAGAACTTTTGATGCTGATTACAAAAATGACAACTTTTTTCAGATTGGTCAAGGGGTTCAGAAATTACGAGTTTTTAAAAATCTCCGTGTACGCCTCATGCGGCTCCACTTTGAATGACACGCATTAGGTTATAAATTATAGTATCTTCTCTTAGGTTTGCCGTAGAAACTTCAAGTTTCTTTTCTTTTGCTCAGGATAGTGTAAGCTTTCATTTAAATAAGGTTTCAGATCAGTGTATCAATAATCATGTATTTTATGTATAGTTTCATGTATTTTTTTAGAAAAATAAATGACTAACTTCAAGAGCGAATTTCGTGCAATGCCCCCCCTTCAATTTCCCCCAAATTTTATATACAGGTAGCTCAGAGTGGGTACTAATGTTTGATGGAAAAATTGGGATGGGCGGTTCAGAGACAGGGTGATAAAAAAATAATTTGCATTAAAAGTTAATCTTATTAAAAATGCATATGTATTTAGCACAAAGTCTGAAGTATAATATTCAAAATTTCTGTTCACTATGTGTGAAGGTAAGCATAGGCGTAACCTGGTGGGGGCAAAGGGAATCATTTGCCCTATCCAAAATTTATAGATTAATTATAACCTACAAGTTAAATATATTTTGTGAACCTCCTGGCACTTGAGGAACAAACAAAAAAAAGAGTAATTATTGTGATTTTTCAAATGTATTTAGCAAATAATCTTTGACACTATTTTAATGGGACGGAAAACTTTATGATTCTCTCAACCCAAAGATAGTTCCCAAGTTATGCCCATGAAGATAGTACCGAAAATACTTACTCGATTGTATTATATGCATTGCAAAAATTTCATGCACTATAAATTGTGCCCTTCACATTTTCTGTTCCCAACTGTAAAAAAAAAAAAAAAATCTGTACCTTCTCTGGAAGCTAGTAAAAGGATTTTCTTGGAATTGCCGGCCTTTCAAGGAAGCTATGCTTTGTTGCATGCTAACTTCATCCACGCTTTACTTCAATTCATATCTACTTGTATGTGAATACTTCAGTGTTTTAGGTGGACTGTCGAGCTAGAAAAAAGTCACCATCGAAGTAGTGGATCTTTGGATCTTGTTGAACTTGGAATGGAGGAGAAAGAAATAGGTGGAAGTGGAATCAATGACACCATATTCAAAATACCGTGGTCAGCATACAAATTATTTCTTAATTAAAATCGTTCAAGCAAAGTTAACTGTGTTTCATCATTTATTTGCAGTAGTAATGTAAGTATATGAAGACATAGTATGTACTAGAAACGCAATTTGTAATTTTTACACAAATCAATGATCATTAACTGTAAGTTCTTCCACAGTAACTGTAAAGTAACTCACAGTTACTTTCAAAGTACCAGTAACTGTAACTGAGTTACTTTTTAAATGAGTAACTGAAACTCTGTTACTTGTAAAAAGTAACTTACCGAACACTGCAAATAGCCTGTAGCCTAAGTTCAAAACAGTGCATTCTTAATCTTCCTGGTGCTGTTGTATAGTACTATGCAATCGCTGACACATTGTACTGCGGGTTGTTGTCATTTCACCTTACGTGATTAATAAGAAATTTATGCCTCTAATACTATTTCTATGGAATTGGTACTTCATTGCTCAACTTGTTACTTGATACTGTTCATGTGTATACAAGTCTTCTAAGTGTTCCAACCACCCCATCACAAGGAGATTTTCTGTGGTATGTGGCAAGAAAAGGACCATTTGGAAAAACTTCAATCAGCACAAATGTGTATTATTAATTCTTACTTCGTATTACGTATCTCCGTGAAGAGTATAAAAATAATTCCATATTGAGATAAAATGCACAAAAAGAAGAATGTTCTCGAAGAAAATTTGCTAAACTTGGGAATGCTAATGATGAGGATTATATTTTTTTAAAAAATTGAAGACAGTTGAAACTAACTTAGATACAGTGGAACCTCGATTTTACGTTGTTCAGGGGATCAAGCTGAAAAAAACCTTGAATGCGAGAAAATGTAAAACCTGGGAAAATTTCTTAGCAATTTGCTATGTTGGGATCACCAAGATTGAATGTAAAATGCAGGAAAATGTAAAATCGAAGAACTTGATATCTGGATTCCACTGCAATTATTATTTTAATTAATCTATAAATTTTGGAGGGGGAAATGATTCCCTTTGCCCCCGCCAGGTTACGCCTATGCTTACCTTCACACATAGTGAACAGAAATTTTGAATATTTCACCTCAAAACATATTATACTTCAGACTTTGTGCTAAATACATAAGCATTTTTAATAAGATTAACTTTTAATGCAAATTATTTTTTATCACCCTGTCTCTGAACCGCCCATCCCAATTTTTCCATCAAACATTAGTACCCACTCTGAGCTACCTGTATATAAAATTTGGGGGAAATTGAAGAGGGGGCATTGCACGAAATTCGCTCTTGAAGTTAGTCATTTATTTTTCTAAAAAAATACATGAAACTATACATAAAATACATGATTATTGATACACTGACCTGAAACCTTATTTAAATGAAAGCTTACACTATCCTGAGCAAAAGAAAAGAAACTTGAAGTTTCTACGGCAAACCTAAGAGAAGATACTATAATTTATAACCTAATGCGTGTCATTCAAAGTGGAGCCGCATGTGGCGTACACGGATATTTTTAAAAACTCGTAATTTCTGAACCCTTGACCAAACTCAAAAAAGTTGTCATTTTTGTAATCAGCATCAAAAGTTTTATAAGCATACCGAATTTCATCAAAATTGGGGATGGTGGGTGACATGGCCTGGATGATTTGACGTGGAATGACCCTACTGTGTGCTATTCAAAGGTTATCATCACCCAGGTGTATATTTTCTCGTCTAAGTCAATAATAAAAATGTGTTTCATTAAACTTTTAGATAAACTAGCGAGTCGCGAGTTACCGATAATGACGTTCTATGAAGCTAAGCAATAATACGTACATTACAGCGTGTCTTGGGCGGAATACATAGCGTATGTTTCTGTTCAAAGAGCACTAAACTTAGTGTCATTTGGGTCGTTCCCAACTGCAAAGAATGAAAGGACAAACATTTTGAAACCACACGACGTTTTATGTTCTTTCCTGGTTACGAGTACGTGTAATTCAACCGCGGAGAATTAGTGAAATTTCTCAAGTTATCCATAAAAATGTAATGTTAACGTGCGGTTTCTTTGTGTTAAACAGATATGTTCCCTTATACTTTCTTCACACTTACAAATTTATAATTCCTGTAAATAAGAAAGTCTTATAGATTACGAGACGTGAGACAGAAGAAAGTTTGTTTTTACTTTAAACTGCCAATGCGAATTTTGCATTTCCTTGTGAGAGGTTAGGGCTATTTTGACAGTGTGTATAACTACGCGTATTATACACACAGGCTGTGTAATACACTTTTATAAATTTCTACTTCCATAGGACGTGTGTATAACTATTATACACACCAGGCACGTAGCGAGGGGGAGGGCTAAGGGGGCTGAAGCCCCCCCCCCAATCCTACAAATATCTAATTTAAATAGTGTATATTAGTAATTAATTTTACTTTTTTAGTAGGATTAAATATTTGATCTAAAAAGATTAGTATATAAAAGAGGAGCCAGGTTATATTTTATATTCTACCATTTAATCCAATGAATAAAATAACAGCTAATAGTTATTATTGTAAAATGACAATTATAACCAAGGTAATAATTATTATTGGCATTATTATTTCTACTAATCAAGTTTTATCAGCGCGCTGCCCCCTCTGTACAAATATTATTTCTGGCGACGTCTGTCCTGTTCGATAAGGGGTGAGGCCCCCCGAAATAAAATCCTGGCTACGGGCCTGATACATATCCTGAAGAAACAAAGTACTTTGTAGTTTCATACACACATTTGTTTTCAAAGGCGCTGTATATAAGAAATATACACGTTGCCTGTAAGTTGTGTATCAATGTGATACACATAACAGTTACAGTGTTAATAACTATTCTTCTCCATAAATGTATGCTATATATAGAAAGGTTGGTCAAAAAGTAACGCACAATGGTAAGGACTAGGGAAATGAAATTTTGTAGGTAGAAGCATTGGTCCTCGACCACCTAACCAACAACTAGTTACGAACAAAGAGGCCAGAGTTACGCGCAAAGGACATCAACTTGCATCACGATAACGCACGACCGCATGCTGCGATCATAACAGTTCAGAAGATCTGGGATGGACAGTGGTGCCACAACCCCCATACAGTCCTGACCTAGCGCCATCGAATTTCTATCTGTTTGGGAAACAGTTTGGAGATGACAACGAGCTCATTGCGTGTGTGAAAAAGTATTGTAAAGACCAACCTCAAGAGTTTTACGAACGTGCATTCGTGTCATGGAAACAAAGATGGCCTATAGAAAACAGATTAAGTGTCTATGCAAAATGTCCTAGTGTTGGGCATGCTTTATGAGAACTCTGTTAACTGGGGGAAAGAATCATCCCACATTTCTCCCACTTCAATCACTGCTGACCCCCTTGAGAAAAATTCTGCGGGCTGCCCTGGGTGTAAGAGATGAGACTAAGTGAAGATATCCAAATATCAACCTCACTTCCACCCAATACTGCATTTTCTAGACTAGCGAAGCACTGGAGCCTGGACCTGCAGCCAGGATAATATTCTGTAGGACATGTGTTGTGTCGTCATTATGTGTTTGTGATTGTCCCTTCAGCCATCTCATCGTATCAGCAGCGGTGGCGATTAGGGTTGCGAGGGGGGCATTTGCCCCTCCCACTTTCTGCAATTTCTGCTCCCGCACTATGCTACACCTTACCTAACAAGGGAAAGTAAACTGTCCTTGCCCCCCTACTTTTGGCACCTTGCCCCCCCCCCCGCCCGCAGTTTTGGAACCCAATCGCCGCCACTGCGTATCACCATTCATCGTTATCTTGGCGATTAACTGAAAGTGGCAGAAATGTGAAGAAAAATCGAATCAATTATTATGTATTATTCTTAACGCACCAAAACATTTAAATTGTGAAAATTGCAAGTGACGAAACCAAGTACTATGCAAATAACGTTTTTTGAGTTCCGATATCTTCTTTGTTTATTTGAAATTCTAGTTTTAAAGCACTGATTATTCATTTATCATATTCCTTTATCATTTCTCGGGTTAAAATCAAATCAAATGTGTCGTTTAATATAACAACAGCAGGTCTAGCATCGAATTCCTCATGGGAGAACAGTTGCCTGTCTGAAGCGCAAGGACAGAACGATGGTGCTGCCCTCTTCAATTAGCTTTGCCTGAGTAGCCACATTGATGACGTCAATGACGAACGTCTTAACCCGTCATGTCTAAAAGAGCAACTGAAAGAAATGACTATCTACCTACAGTGATTTATTTTATAGTTTCTACAACTCATATCTAGTGTGCGAATTAAGGGGGGAATGCCGGGGATTCTCCCCCACAAAAATATGAATCCCTGGCAAAATAAAATTATTTTTATCCCTGCCAGGGATGTTTTTATCCCTCCCCCCCAAAGATAATGAAGTTGAAAGCATACAGTAAGTATCCCATGTCTTAACTATGTAACTAACACAATTGAAAAATCATTCGTGTCCATTAATGGTGCAGTCAACAAAGATTTCCCTGCCGAAAAGTATACAGCCTTGTGGATTAAAGAAGGACGCCATTCTGCAAGTGGCCAACATCACCGAGCCGAGACAACAGAAGGCTGTTTTCCGCTTAAATTTTCATGGTATTGTGCTCACATTTTACATGTATTGAAACGTTCACATTAACCTTGTAGGTAGGTCAGATCAGGAGTGCCCATCCCCCTCCCCCCAAGGCTAATGGCGCGTCCCCCCAAATCATGTCATGTGTCCCCCTAATTTATATCATTCTTTCCCTCAAACCATGTCATATCATAATCCTCATAAAGTATTTAATTACGACAGCGTGTCTACTGAAAGTAACTTTTTCTTAACTTTACTGAACACTATAGTGATCTGCCTCTACTTCCTAGACAGTGATCCCCCCCTCAAATCATTCATCATAATACGTGTCAATTTAAGGCCTAATATGTAAGAGTTGGATATTACTCCCCCGATAATGCATGTTACCAGTTATAATTTCCTTGGAAATCTACAAATTGCTATTTATATAACAGCAATGGTTAATTGATAACTTAATTCAACTTGTGTCTAATGTTATATTGTTCATCAAATTTCCGTCAGAAAAATCCGCCCCCTTCCAAAGTTGGGTGGATGTTGCATGGTCCACAAACGCACCTGTGAGCACCTTGCTCCTAAATTATTTCATTTCTTCGTCTAATGGATTAAATATGGTGCATTTAAGTGTAAATTGTTCACATATGTTTTAGAAAAATATACAAACGTTGAATTTTATATTATTTGAAGGAGAAAAATCCCCCCAAAATCTCGATGGCTCAGTCTGCGCCATAATTCCCCCGTGGGCACCCCTGGGTCAGATAGACGTTAAGTTTGAACTTTGCAATAGAAATTTGGTAAATTTTTGTGTGAGAGTTTGAGTTTCCTTAGAATATAAATACACTAAGTATTTTTCGAATTACGTGTAAATGTTATCATAAGATTTTATGACGCTAGGTTAGAACCAATGTTCTAAGGTACTTAGTACCGCAAGACTGGTAACATATGCAATTTTGATTACCCCCCCCCAAAAAAAACCTTCAAAATTAGATCACAAATACGACACTGAGTGGACATCCCGCAAAGCCAAAACCTTAATTCGCTTAGTGTTCATAGCATTCGACTTTTGGACATGTAGACGCATTTGGAAATACACACAGCAAATGCAACTTCCCAATGGGGTTCATCGCTCCGATAAGGATCTCTGGCCAGAAAAACATGCCCAGAGCGTGTTTTGACTAAGGAAGACTGTGACTTAGAGGTAAGAAACAATCACAAACCCTACACATTATTGTTATCCAAGTAGACATGCAAGGAACTTGTTTTCCAAAGGACACATCAAGATATTGTTTAAGATGGCGAAACTTCGAGATCACAATCTGCCAAGTTTTTTTCTGGCCAAACACTTCATTTTTCAACGCAGTTTTCTAAGATTGGCCGGAACGGTCTGTTTCAGTTTGCAATTGCATACGGCTGAGTTGTTTCTTTGTTTGGTGTTAATTTGACCATCGGAATCTGTTTGTACTAAGTGAGTATTTCTTCTATGTCTTCAGTTTTATAATTTAACCCTTAGTCGACACACCTGGGTCCTAAGGACCCGACGGATATTTTTGCCTTTCCTTACGAAGCGATTGGCAGCAATGACGGCTCAGTAGTCTCCTAGCCCTTTGTTCTCTTCGAGCCAGTGGAGTAGTTAACGTTGTGAGGGTGCTAAATATGACAAAAGCAAATACCATTGGGTCCCCAGGAGCCAGGTGTGTCGTTAGTGTTACTTTTTGTGTAAAGGTGATTTTTACTTCGTCCACGCTAAATCGAGGATTGTGAACGAAAAAGACAGCCTTGCAATCTTGAATGATTCCCTAACAGATATTGACGGATATCAGTGGTGCTGACAATGAATATGGGGTTAGTGAACATGAATGAGATACAGAGGAGAGCGTACAGGAAGATGGTAAAGTAGGTGAATATGCCAAGGTATAAGAAGATGTAGAAGAAGCTGAATAGGGCAGTAAGACTGACAAAACTAATTTATTTTATGGAAAAAAACCGGTATACATTGCCTACATTGTTTTGAAAAGTGAAAAAAAGCCAATTAGAGAAAGGTATTATACCAGCGCTCTCGCCGTGGCTTTGGTCAAACTGTAGTTGTGTTATTTTTCTTACATCTATGTTTTATAATTAATATAATTAGTATTTAATTACTGGCACATTAGGGAATCTCACATATGAAGATTGGAGAGAACGACGCAGATGGTTATTCATATGCACTCATTTCTATCCATATATGCATATTTTGTGACGTAAATATATTTATGAAAATATATCTATTTGTTACAGTGTGAATATATATATTTTTATGATATGAACATACTGTTGTTTCAACTACCAATAAACACATTTCAAGACAGCATGAACAAATATTGTGTATTTCCAAATTTTTATGTACATAAAAAATAAAATAAGAACCTGGGTCACAGGGACCCAGGTGTGTCTTAAGTGTATTTTTTTTTAGGTGTGTCGACTAAGGGTTAACACTTTAACTGCCAAGTGTATCAGATGCATACATAGGACGTCTCCTAATTAATACACAACTTTCAGCCGGCGTGTATAGTTCTTATACACAGCAAATGTGTGTATGAAACTACATGGCAGTGTGCGAATTAATGGGAGATGCCGAGGATTCCATCCCCAAACATTTTAACCCCGGCAAAAGAAAATTATTGTTAGTCCTGCCAGGGATGTTTTTATCCACACCCCCTCAAAGAAAATAGAATTGAAAGCTCTATAGTATAACATTTCTTAACTATCTAACTAACACAACTGTAAAATCATTCATGGTCCAGCCATAAAAGATTTCCCTGCTGAAAAGTATGCAGCTTTGTCTATTAAAGCACACCATTCTGCAACTGAACAACTCACCGATTCAACACACAGCAGGCTGTTTTTAACTTGTTTTAATAGCATACTGCTGATATTTCACATGTATCAAACGCCACCATCAATCAAACATAAACTTTCTTGACAAATAGTACTACCTACGCTTGATTCACTCGTAGATCTGGCAACATGTCACTCAGTTGCCATGACAAACGGTGCTGCCATCTGTCATCGAAAAGTTACTGCAAAGTTGCCTTTATTTCCCCCTTAAGTGTTCACAAGTAACTTGTAAGTACAGCGCATTCGGTTTAGAATGAGCTCTGGCATGCGCAAAGCGGGGAAATGTTTGTCGTCTGCAGAAGACGTCACGTGGCTCATAGGAGCAGTGTTGCAATACGCTGAAGTTACAATTCTACTAGACATGAAACTAGCAAAGCTATATGCTGGCGTCTCATAAAAAAAAAATACTTAGGAATATAAAGTAGCATGCTGTCCTTCACGATCGTGAAATTCGTCAATTGTTCTACGAAACACATTTGTCAAATTTCTTTCTTCTGCGTGGTTTGTTAGGTGTTACTAATCCCTTCCTAGTTACTTTGTAGCGATCATTTTCGTTTCAATGTACTTACTGACGTATCAGTAGATGCAGAAACACGCTTTTGCACTTGTTTCACGTTCAAGGCGAGACCACTGTCAGCTTCTTTCTTCATAAACTTATGCAGATAATTTCTCAACTCTGACTGTGAATCACTTTGCTTTCTCCAATATTCATTCCAGTTTTCATCTCAGCTTCCGTTGAATAAAACACCCTAAGCAACACACGTCAACAATCACCTTACTCGTGGTAACACGATCTACCCCCCACCTCCCCCCGAGAGAGGAGAGGGAGGATGCCTCTTTCGCCGAGGGGCTTAATCAATGGGGGCTTCACCGACAAAAATAATCATCTATCATTCTTTTCGTTGAACTATCACCTTCTCAAACTGTCGAATATATATATATGGTCGATACCGATAATGTACCGATCCGATATAAAATTAGAAATGGTCCTCGAAAAACCTGAAAGGTTCATTGACCTCCTTAATAAATGTGTGTTTCAAGGTGACTGCGGTGAGAAAGAAGTTGCATATTTAGACATTTACTTTTTTAGATAGTACAGCATGGAGATTATCCATAAAAATTACAAGAAAACGGCAGAATTTTGCACTAAATTATCAAATATTTATCGATATATATGATAGGTAAAATAATCGGTAAGTTTACCGATAATCCGATACACCTATATGGCCATATCGGCCGATACCGAAAGAGTATCGATTAAGCGGTCCCATCCCTAATATATATATATATATATATATATATATATAATGTGTCTGTGTGTATGTGCGGTAAGTACCGAACACACCTACCAATAAGCTCTGGTAAGATTATGGATATAGGTAATTGTTAAGGCAGTTAGCAACACTGCTCTCAGTGGAAAACTCGTATCGTCGCGCTGACGGCACAGGCTTCTGCGCAGCTGAAGGCCAGAGCTCAAGCTAAACCGAATGGCCTGTAGGTTAGATGGACATTAAGTTCGAACTTGGCAACAGAAATTTGAGTTTTCGGTGTTACTAAGTCGATAACTCTTTTTGTGTATTAGTTTGGATTTTCTTAGAATTTAAATACACTAAGTTTTCTAAATTACGTGTAAATGATACAATAAGATATAATGACCTTGGTTAGAACCAATGTTCAAAAGTACTTAGAACTCCCAGGCAGTAGTTTAGTTTATACCACGGTTTATACTGAGTGGTAGCATATACAAATTTGCATACCCCCCAAAAAACTAGGGAAGAAGCAATTTATAATGTGTATTATATTTTAAACATCATCCAAATAGCTCTGGCTGGCTTCCAACAAGAAAATGCAAAATTCGGCCTGCCAGGTAAAGTGTTAAAGATTGTCAAGGATTGTGACCGGTCAACGCAAATCAAAGCAAAATAGTTACATCACTCTTAGCCTATGATCACATTGGATCCGGTTTCGTCCAGCGTTTGCTTTGTCGTTCTGACGATGCGTGGTCAAGTTGCATCACGAAAGTAGTCAGTGCGTTGGTAGAATTTTATGCGCAGAATGCAACAAAATAACCGATATGTTAATAGCCTATGTTACTTTGCTTGATTAATTTGAATTTTACTTTGCTTTTCTGCACTTTTGGCTAATTGCGAAGGTAAGGATGAGTGATTATGCCATGAAATTGATGTAGACACGCTCACAGAGAACACCTATGCCCAGACCAGAATTCGAACTCAGGACCCCTGGTGACCTCCACCACGGAGGCCAGCGATATGTTACTGTTGGAAAACCCTTTATTGAAATACTGGAAGGGTGAATGGAGTGGGTTAATGAGATTTTGTAAGATTTATTGTACAGTAGAGACTCGATAACCCCATGTTCCGAATAATAAAGAAAACAAAACATCTTTCTTTTTCTTCTTATAAATACTCAGGTAAGTGGGTTTGTGAATGGAAACAATGCAACATTCTGAAGGCTGAAGACAACTGACTATTTCTTTAAAGTGAAAGTTCAATATTGTTTAACTATCATTTTGTAACATCAATGTAAGTAAAGAGCGCACTATACTTCTGACGAATTCTACCCGAGAAAAAAAAAAGGATTTGGTTCCATTTCGTGGTCGGTGATACACGGCCGTGCACTTCATTGAGATTAGCTTGGTGATAATGTGATTGCCCACACTTATCAACATGGCGATTTTCTGCCGTTTTCGGGTCGAGTACGCCAGTGTAAGGGTGCAAATGTAATATGTTAGACCTACTTTTGGAGTAAGGTAACGACAACTGTAACGCGCTGGTTTTGGAGTAAAGTAACGGAAACGGTAACGTGTTACTTTTGGAGCAAACCAACAGCAACTTTAACGCGTTACCTTTGAGTAAAGTAAAGCCCCGTTTCCATTACGACAAATATGCCGCGCAACATGACGCGCGGCATGTGCCAAGCATTTGTTGAAATGGAAACTGTCTGCAACATAACGCGGCGCAAGTGCAGGGGACAAAATTGTCCCAAACGATTTTGACGCACAACATGCGCCGCGGACAATGGAAACAGCCTGCAGCAAGTTCCTGGGGCACGGGCATGCGCACTAGAGTAGAAACAAACGACGCAAGTGCAGGACTGTCCTGTTTTTCGTAATCTCTGGTCCAACAAGATTTGATAACAATTCAAAATCACTTGCAATCATTCTTACAAACTTTTCGTATCCACTTTGAAGACGTAAGTCTCTCATCAACGAGTTATACGCTCCTTCCGAATTTCATTTCGCTAGAAAACTTCTAATCCACCATCTGTCGATTTCGCCCCTTTTTTAGAAGTTCATGGTACGCGCCTGCCATAACCACAAAACCCGCCATAGCTGTATTATCCATCTTTACACAGGTTAAATCACCACCAAATTATTACAATACAAGAGAAGAAACACTGACTACTCTAAAGCACTGCGGTCCTGCACTCCAGTGTTGTTGCGGGTGTATTTTGCAGAAGTACTTTTGAATAGGTGGTAACAGTGCACTGAATGACGCGCAACATGCGCCGGCGCATGTTGCTCGTCATAAGTCTGGAACTTGTCAGAATGGAGTAAGGTAACGACAACTGTAATGCGCTGCTTTTGGAGTAAAGTAACAGAAACTGTAATGCGTTACTTTTGGAGTAAAGTAACAACAACTTTAACACGTTACTTTTGGAATAAGGTAACGGCAACTTTAACGCTATATTTTGGAGCAAAGTAACGGCAACTTTAACGCATTACTTTTCGAGTAAAGTAAGGGCAAACTTTAACGCGTTACCTTTGGAGTAAGTTAACGACAACTGTAATGCGCTGCTTTTGGAGTAAAGTAACAGAAACTGTAATGCGTTACTTTTGGAGCAAAGCAACAACAACTTTAACGCGTTACTTTTGGAGTAAGGTAACGGCAACTTTAACGCTTTATTTTGGAGCAAAGTAACGGCAACTTTAACCCATTACTTTTGGAATAAAGTAACGGCAAACTTTAACGCGTTACCTTTGGAGTAAGGTAACGACAACTGTAATGCGCTGCTTTTGGAGTAAAGTAACAACAACTTTAACGCGTTACTTTTGGAGTAAGGTAACGGCAACTTTAACGCTTTATTTTGGAGCAACTTCAACGCATTACTTTTGGAGTAATGTAAGGGCAAACTTTAACGCGTTACCTTTGGAGTAAGTTAACGACAACTGTAATGCGCTGCTTTTGGAGTAAAGTAACAGAAACTGTAATGCGTTACTTTTGGAGCAAAGTAACAACAACTTCAACGCGTTTCTTTTGGAATAAGGTAACGGCAACTTTAACGCTATATTTTGGAGAAAAGTAACGGCAACTTTAACGCATTACTTTTCGAGTAAAGTAAGGGCAAACTTTAACGCGTTACCTTTGGAGTAAGTTAACGACAACTGTAATGCGCTGCTTTTGGAGTAAAGTAACAAAAACTGTAATGCGTTACTTTTGGAGCAAAGTAACAACAACTTTAACGCGTTACTTTTGGAATAAGGTAACGGCAACTTTAACGCTATATTTTGGAGCAAAGTAACGGCAACTTTAACGCATTACTTTTCGAGTAAAGTAAGGGCAAACTTTAACGCGTTACCTTTGGAGTAAGTTAACGACAACTGTAATGCGCTGCTTTTGGAGTAAAGTAACAAAAACTGTAATGCGTTACTTTTGGAGCAAAGTAACAACAACTTTAACGCGTTACTTTTGGAGTAAGGTAACGGCAACTTTAACGCTTTATTTTGGAGCAAAGTAACGGCAACTTTAACCCATTACTTTTGGAATAAAGTGAGGGCAAACTTTAACGCGTTACCTTTGGAGTAAGGTAACGACAACTGTAATGCGCTGCTTTTGGAGTAAAGTAACAACAACTTTAACGCGTTACTTTTGGAGTAAGGTAACGGCAACTTTAACGCTTTATTTTGGAGCAACTTTAACGCATTACTTTTGGAGTAATGTAAGGGCAAACTTTAACGCGTTACCTTTGGAGTAAGTTAACGACAACTGTAATGCGCTGCTTTTGGAGTAAAGTAACAAAAACTGTAATGCGTTACTTTTGGAGCAAAGTAACAACAACTTTAACGCGTTACTTTTGGAATAAGGTAACGGCAACTTTAACGCTATATTTTGGAGCAAAGTAACGGCAACTTTAACGCATTACATTTCGAGTAAAGTAAGGGCAAACTTTAACGCGTTACCTTTGGAGTAAGTTAACGACAACTGTAATGCGCTGCTTTTGGAGTAAAGTAACAGAAACTGTAATGCGTTACTTTTGGAGCAAAGTAACAACAACTTTAACGCGTTACTTTTGGAATAAGGTAACGGCAACTTTAACGCTATATTTTGGAGCAAAGTAACGGCAACTTTAACGCATTACTTTTCGAGTAAAGTAAGGGCAAACTTTAACGCGTTACCTTTGGAGTAAGTTAACGACAACTGTAATGCGCTGCTTTTGGAGTAAAGTAACAAAAACTGTAATGCGTTACTTTTGGAGCAAAGTAACAACAACATTAACGCGTTACTTTTGGAATAAGGTAACGGCAACTTTAACGCTATATTTTGGAGCAAAGTAACGGCAACTTTAAAGCATTACTTTTCGATTAAAGTAAGGGCAAACTTTAACGCGTTACCTTTGGAGTAAGTTAACGACAACTGTAATGCGCTGCTTTTGGAGTAAGTTAACGACAACTGTAATGCGCTGCTTTTGGAGTAAAGTAACAGAAACTGTAATGCGTTACTTTTGGAGCAAAGTAACAACAACTCTAACGCGTTTCTTTTGGAATAAGGTAACGGCAACTTTAACGCTATATTTTGGAGCAAAGTAACGGCAACTTTAACGCATTTCTTTTCGAGTAAAGTAAGGGCAAACTTTAACGCGTTACCTTTGGAGTAAGTTAACGACAACTGTAATGCGCTGCTTTTGGAGTAAAGTAACAAAAACTGTAATGCGTTACTTTTGGATCAAAGTAACAACAACTTTAACGCGTTACTTTTGGAGTAAGGTAACGGCAACTTTAACGCTTTATTTTGGAGCAAAGTAACGGCAACTTTAACGCATTACTTTTGGAATAAAGTAACGGCAAACTTTAACGCGTTACCTTTGGAGTAAGGTAACGACAACTGTAATGCGCTGCCTTTGGAGTAAAGTAACAAAAACTGTAATGCGTTACTTTTGGAGCAAAGTAACAACAACTTTAACGCGTTACTTTTGGAGTAAGGTAACGTCAACTTTAACGCTTTATTTTGGAGCAAAGTAACGGCAACTTTAACCCATTACTTTTGGAATAAAGTGAGGGCAAACTTTAACGCGTTACCTTTGGAGTAAGGTAACGACAACTGTAATGCGCTGCTTTTGGAGTAAAGTAACAACAACTTTAACGCGTTACTTTTGGAGTAAGGTAACGGCAACTTTAACGCTTTATTTTGGAGCAACTTTAACGCATTACTTTTGGAGTAATGTAAGGGCAAACTTTAACGCGTTACCTTTGGAGTAAGTTAACGACAACTGTAATGCGCTGCTTTTGGAGTAAAGTAACAAAAACTGTAATGCGTTACTTTTGGAGCAAAGTAACAACAACTTTAACGCGTTACTTTTGGAATAAGGTAACGGCAACTTTAACGCTATATTTTGGAGCAAAGTAACGGCAACTTTAACGCATTACTTTTCGAGTAAAGTAAGGGCAAACTTTAACGCGTTACCTTTGGAGTAAGTTAACGACAACTGTAATGCGCTGCTTTTGGAGTAAAGTAACAGAAACTGTAATGCGTTACTTTTGGAGCAAAGTAACAACAACTTTAACGCGTTTCTTTTGGAATAAGGTAACGGCAACTTTAACGCTATATTTTGGAGCAAAGTAACGGCAACTTTAACGCATTACTTTTCGAGTAAAGTAAGGGCAAACTTTAACGCGTTACCTTTGGAGTAAGTTAACGACAACTGTAATGCGCTGCTTTTGGAGTAAAGTAACAAAAACTGTAATGCGTTACTTTTGGAGCAAAGTAACAACAACATTAACGCGTTACTTTTGGAATAAGGTAACGGCAACTTTAACGCTATATTTTGGAGCAAAGTAACGGCAACTTTAACGCATTACTTTTCGATTAAAGTAAGGGCAAACTTTAACGCGTTACCTTTGGAGTAAGTTAACGACAACTGTAATGCGCTGCTTTTGGAGTAAGTTAACGACAACTGTAATGCGCTGCTTTTGGAATAAAGTAACAGAAACTGTAATGCGTTACTTTTGGAGCAAAGTAACAACAACTTTAACGCGTTTCTTTTGGAATAAGGTAACGGCAACTTTAACGCTATATTTTGGTGCAAAGTAACGGCAACTTTAACGCATTACTTTTCGAGTAAAGTAAGGGCAAACTTTAACGCGTTACCTTTGGAGTAAGTTAACGACAACTGTAATGCGCTGCTTTTGGAGTAAAGTAACAAAAACTGTAATGCGTTACTTTTGGATCAAAGTAACAACAACTTTAACGCGTTACTTTTGGAGTAAGGTAACGGCAACTTTAACGCTTTATTTTGGAGCAAAGTAACGGCAACTTTAACGCATTACTTTTGGAATAAAGTAACGGCAAACT
This sequence comes from Lepisma saccharinum, assembly GCF_977018435.1. Lineage (NCBI taxonomy): Eukaryota > Metazoa > Arthropoda > Insecta > Zygentoma > Lepismatidae > Lepisma > Lepisma saccharinum. Next base: position 27,169,868 of record NC_139251.1, on the reverse strand, counting down.
TTAACGCGTTACCTTTGGAGTAAGGTAACGACAACTGTAATGCGCTGCCTTTGGAGTAAAGTAACAAAAACTGTAATGCGTTACTTTTGGAGCAAAGTAACAACAACTTTAACGCGTTACTTTTGGAGTAAGGTAACGGCAACTTTAACGCTTTATTTTGGAGCAACTTTAACGCATTACTTTTGGAGTAATGTAAGGGCAAACTTTAACGCGTTACCTTTGGAGTAAGTTAACGACAACTGTAATGCGCTGCTTTTGGAGTAAAGTAACAAAAACTGTAATGCGTTACTTTTGGAGCAAAGTAACAACAACTTTAACGCGTTACTTTTGGAATAAGGTAACGGCAACTTTAACGCTATATTTTGGAGCAAAGTAACGGCAACTTTAACGCATTACTTTTCGAGTAAAGTAAGGGCAAACTTTAACGCGTTACCTTTTGAGTAAGGTACCGACAACTGTAATGCGCTGCTTTTGGAGTAAGGTAACAGCAACCGTAACGCATTACTTTTCGGTTTAACTTGCCAAACTGTTTTTCTCATTATATATTTGGAATCAAACTCTCTATCCTAATCAACCTAATTTTTTTGCTGCATAAGATATCTCATTTGAGAATAAAGATAAGGTTAGTTGTGCCCGCATGACACTCTGACGTATATTGCGATATGAATAAGGTGAGCGATACAATTATTGATTAACCAACGAGGAAAAGAGATTCATGATATTTAAAAAAATAATTAGTACTGACAATGATCATGGATTGCGGACTTTCAACCAGTTGTTGTAAAAGTCTAAAAAGAAACTAATTGTCCGAACACGGAAATGTTTTCCGTATTTTCATTCTCTACTTCAAGGAAATCTTATAATGTTAAAATAAATATAATTAGAGAGATAGTTGGGAAGGAGGTTGCTTACCTTATTAAAAGTTTTCACTTTAATAATAAATAAAACAGACATAAAAGAAAGAAATTGAGACACGAAGTTAAACCGAACAGAAAAAACTACAGGTTAAGTTCCATTGTTTGGAAATATGACGAATAAAGAAAAAAATGCATGTACTAACGTTGCACATCGTAGGAGGGGAGAGGACAAAGGTGATCGAAAAATGGTGCTGCTCACACCATCTCCACTGTGGCTGAGATTTAGAATGTGTAGGACCTTGCACCCACAACTCATATGTACAGTCACCGGCCATATATAAATGGGGCACCTGAAATATCTGCTTCCATGCAATAAGTTATGTGTATTGCCTAACTATACGGCGATGGGCCGAATTCAAATAGAAACTCTATCACCGTAGAGTTAGGCAATATATATAGCTTATTGCAGGGAAGCCAGTATGTCCGGATCTAGGTGTCCCATGTTTATTGCCAGTGACTGCACAACGGAATGAGGTGGGTAGTCTAGCTTTCAGCTTTACAATATAACAACCATATTTAATATTCCCGTGACTGATTCACGTTCAATAGTTGATCTTCGTGGCAGAGTGGTTAGTACAGCGTGCTACCACAGACAAAGGTAATAGCGATGAATTTCTTTTCTTTCTTCAATGCCATGGCCCGTGTGACCGCTTCTTTGCTTATTTGCAAACACACGCCTCGCGCACCTGCCTCCCGTGACGTCACATTTCCCAGTTCCTTGAAATTTACCAGTGCCATCTGCTGTTTGCGAGTTTGACCAGAAGTGAAAGCGGGCGCCTCCAAGCGGTGGATCCTCTGAACTTCTTGCAGAAACCGCAAGAGGTTTGCTGCCTGAACTCAATGTCTGCCTAATACATTTGAGTGTGGTGCTACGACGCCAGGGATCTTGGTTTCCAGGCCTGGGCATTGGTATTTCTTGTGAGTGTCCCGTCATCAATTTTATCATATAATCATTCTCATCTTCGCGATTAGCCAAAAGTGGCAGAAAAGCGAAGTTAAATAAACCAAATCAATCATATTTAATATTTCTATTATTTATTTAGGATGAATCATATTTTATATTTCCCAGTCTTATCCAATTTCATACATATTTAATATTTCTCTTACTTATCCAGGTTCAAGCATGTTTAATACTTTTCCTGACTAATTCAGGATTAGCCATATTTAATATTTCCGTGATTTATCCAGGTTCAACCATATTTAATATTTCCGTGACTAATCAACGTTCAATCATATTTAATATCTCCCCGACTTATGCGGGTTTTCTATTATCCTTATGGAATTCATTGACTATCGCCAGTAAAGTTTTCCGATTTTTAGGAAATTCTAAATCAATATGAACTCTGAGCTTTCCTTGACATTAAACCAGACACTTCCCTTTAATATATTCCCTTAAAAGATAGAGAGAAGATCTGGTACAAAATCTTTTCTTCAGTTAAAAAGGATACTAATAGGGTTATAGCCTACATACTTCTAATCAATGACACATTGCTTTGTTTCCTTAAATTCTTGAGCTTGTAATGGCAAAATCTTATCAGTTACAGATAAGATTGATCGTTCCGACTTTACCTTGCGCAACAAAGCCACATTTATGCCTAAATGGCTGCAAATCAGCAACTGACATGTGAAGGTGACCAATAATTTCGAATAATGATCCTGGGAATAGACGAGCAGCGGTTTTTCGTGCTGGGCGCATCGTGGACATTGGTAAGTAGTCGTTTACATCAACTTTATAATCGATAAGGAGCCAGTTCTCCATTTATAGTATAATATTCACAAGTTCTAGTATTAGACGTCGAATGTTATAGCAAATAACTATTTTATTCCCCTAATATAAACGGCAAACAATAAAACGCACCACATTCATGTGAAATTCCTCTTAATTGACCGTGTTTTGCTGTTTTCGTGCCTAAAATTTATGATATTTATTGTATTTTAAAAGTTTTCATAAATATGATTTTGCGAACACACCTTTTGTTAAATGTTAAAACTGAAGTAGGTGTGCTTTTCAACCATAAGCCTACATCAATTTAGAACACAAATAACACAGAACGTTATTGTAATATTGAATTTAAAATTATTATTTTATAAGGGAGAAAACTATATCTATATGTTAAACGAATATGTATATTCATTTTTAAGTCATTTTTGTACTTTTAGAATGAATTTTAGATGATTATAAGTGCTTGAAAGTTCGAGGTCCTGTTACTATATCAGTAGGGATGGACACTTCTGGGTTGTAACGATTCCACTGAAAGTTAATGGGATTGTTATAATCCAAAAGTATCCGTGACTGTACACTCTGAGACAACCTTATAAATTCCAGACGAGAACGAGACTTAGGTCCTTCCAGTCTTATCGAGACACAATTTGAAAATTTCACAAATATCAAATTCATGATATTCTGAGATTTATTCAAACACACCAGTTTGGTGGCTAACTGATTATTTATATAGATGTGTCATATATTGCGTTTATCGAAATTGCAAAGTTTATTCATGAGTGGAAAATGTGTATGTGTCACTGATATTCAGGGTAAATTTTTCGAGGGTTCGTGGCAAAAAACGATGGTGACATTAAAATTGAATGATTACATTTTTTAACTCCCATCCCACAGAAGGAATGGGAGAATTTAAATGTGGCTTAAGATTTCACTATTTTAATAGTCGCTTTTCATTATAATGTTATTTTTTTAATATTGAAATATGTTAATTTAATAGTTCTTGAACGATTTGTCAATCAGTAGTCCATCAATGTAATCGTGTTTAATCAAGTTGCACTGATGATTCTTTGTTGTTACAGACATTAAAGATACATGGTAATTATACCGAAATAATGATAAAGTTTAGTCACTATAAGTTCAGTTTTATTGTTATTACTTTTACATATAAAACATACAGTTGAAGATAATTCATCTATCTGTCTTACTCATATCATCATAACGGTTTCTATAATTTATTTAATTTAAACTGTATTAAGCAAAAGTTATCATCATGTTCTGTACTGAATGTATAGCTACATGTGCGGCACTCTCATATGCATAGGAACTATTTAAATTTCTTTTTCAGGTGCAAGGAATTTCTGGAATTCTAGGAGCCATTTTGGCTATTGTACAGTTCTACTCTTGTGTAATCCCAATACCTTCTAGTAATTCTTTCGGAATTCAACTATATATAATTTTCTCAGGTAAGTATTGTTGTTTAGCATTTCCTCTACAGTTTATAATGACAAGTGGGCCTAATTTTATTCTGCTTAATACAATTAGGCATATAATAGATGAAAATGAACTGTGAAATATTAGCTTGGGAGACAAGATTTGATCAACAGTTGATTCTTTTGAAACACAATTTAATTAAATAAAATTTGTATAAAACACATTAACAGTAATACTAACTTCAAAGTTAAGGAATGCAATTAAATATTGATTTTTTTTAATTCTGGACAGGAACTGGAAATGATTGTTCAGGAGTTAGTCCTTTAGCTGCAACCACAAATGATTGGATGATCGGCTATGTTTTCCTGGATATATTATGGAGCCTTACGTCTATTTTAATGATCGGTAAGTGAATTGCATTTCTGGCACTTTTGGCTAATGTGAAGATAAGGATGAATGGTGATAAAATGAAATAGGTGAAAGTACAATCACAAACACAAATGGACTGCAAAAAACACAAGCCCTGCAGGATTATATTGGCTGTGGGTCTACACGCCAGAGCCTCGCTAGACTTGGTGAATGGGACTTGACCTTTAGGTGTCTTTGGAAAGGGTCACCCCTTGATCGGTAAGTGTTAGTATAAGGGGGCATGTGCTTCTTTAACCTACACAGCATCTTATTTAGCAATTGCATTTTTTAAATTTGTTCGTTTAGAAGCCTTAGCAAAGAAATATGGAACTCAATAGCAGATCCTGTTTTTGGACATGTTTTCTGTGATTATGACATTGCTGTCATGGATGTAATGTAATTAATGCATTTTTCTTCTGATTTTAAGTTCGGCTGAAGGAGGGAATCACGAAATCAACGGTTCTTCACTGTGCACCATGGGTGGCTGCTACAGGAGTAATATCATGCGTGGACGCCATAGCAACGATCGTCTTCTTCGCTCATATATCAGAATATTCAGTAAGTTTCCTTAATCTTTATATATACAGTGAGTCACATAATTATTCGGACACACAGTAAATTTCTAACGTTTAAGAGCGGGAAGGGAGTGAAATCTGTGTACAGCGTTGAAGTTGATTTTCGTTTAAAAAATGTCATGTTTAGCACAAAATTGGCCGATAAAAAGTTAAAAAAACGAACATCAGCAACAATATAACGAAGGATGAATCCCTACCGTTGCAAAAATAGTGCCACAAAATTATTCGGACACATAGTAAATGTTAACGTAAGTTTGCGATACAGTGACAATTTCGATTTACGGATTGATTGATGTATGTTCATATATATTAACTCTGGTTTCCTGTAGGTTTCTATAGCAATTACGATCGCGTTTTGTTTAACAAAGTTGTGATATAAGAACATTTTCTATGTAGAAATGGGGCGAAGAGGAAAGGAAAGTTCATTTGAACAACGTCAGTTAGTGATATGGCACCACGCTAAGGGTAAAACTTACCGTGCAATTGCCTCAATGTTGAAAACGAAAAAGTACAGTTGCAGATATTATTAAGCAATTTAAAGATGAAGACAGGATCGAGTCCCACGGTCATACAGGGAGACCAAGAATTATTTCCCCCAGAGAAGAGACAGTAATCGTGAGGAAAATTTAAAAAAAAAACAAAGATGAGTGCTCCAATGGTGTGTGCTGAGGTAGCTGAGGAGTGTGGAAAGCATAGTCATCCTGAAACTATACGAAGAGTGCTCAGAAGGGCAAACTATCATGGCCGTGTAGCCAGGAGAAAGCCATTTGTAAGTAAGCCAAACAGGACAAAAATACTGGTGTTCGCAAAGGAACACTTAGGAAAGGATCAGACATGGTGGAATCGGGTAATTTTCACTGACGAGGGTAAATTCAATATTTGTGAGTCAGATGGGAGGGTAACAGTGTGGCGTAAACCAAACGAGGAGCTCCGAGGGAAAAATATGCAAGCAACAGTGAAGCACGGGGGTGGTCACGTAATGGTTTGGGGCTGCATGTCGGCCCAAGGCGTTGGGAAATTGGCTTTCATCGAACAGACAATGGACAGGTACCGTTACCTTGACATTCTGAAGTCAAATCTAAAGACTAGTGCTGAAATGATGGGCATTCTTTGTAACTTTATGTTTTATCAAGATAATGACCCGAAGCACACTTCCCGCGTAGTACAAGAATGGTTATTGTACAACTGCCCAAAAGTGCTCCATCCTCCACCGCAGTCTCCAGACTTGAACGTCATTGAGCACCTCTGGTGTAAGTTGGAAAAAGAAGTGAGGAAAATACCTGTAACCTCGAAGGCAGACCTCAAGGAGAGACTTCAACATGAATGGGCCAACATATCGCCATTGTACACCAGAAAATTGATAGAAAGTATGCCAAATCGTTTATCCGAGGTATTAAAAATGAAAGGGATGCCTACCAGATACTGACATTTCTGTTCGTTGCTTTTCAAGCGTGTTTTCCTGTCTCTCCTTCCATGTGTCCGAATAATTTTGTTTAACCCACAAAAAATGTTTGTTTTGTTTAATGAAAATATTTTACTAATATATTATATTAAACATAATTGAAGATAATTAACAGTGTGCTCATATTGTGTTTTGTTTGTTAAATAAATATTAAACATTTATCATCGTATTATATCACGACCACGTCAGTAAATATTCAGAAATCTTATCTGTCCGAATAATTATGTGACTCACCGTATATATATATTGAAAACACTAAGAGAAGAGTAAATCATTTTATACACAAAATTCTGTCCTCGGAAACAAATAGTGTTTACTAGAGAAACTGTTGTTTACAAGTCACTGCAATACAGAATAAGAAACACACATTTCACAGTGTGTATTCTTAGTGTAAACCAAGTCAAATTAGGTTAATTGGTAGAAGTTCTTAATGATAATTACGATATTGGGCTGTGTTAAAACTGATTGGTAGCGAAAGGGATAAATAAAGTAATTATTTTTTATTAGCAATAAATTCACAGATGAAATAAAACAACAAACTTAAAAATGAATTATCATTTGTTAATAAATTTGAAGTAGCCTAAAATATATAAATCCAACAAAAAATTCTAAACATTAAAAGTTTATTAAATGTATGTCAGTTTCGAATTTCGAAAAAGTTAAAGAATGGAAAATAATTTCGAAGGAAAATTACAAGCGAGTTAAAATTGTGTAAATGTATGTCCACTTGCCACAAGGTAATGCTTTTTCTCATTCTTGTTACAGAGTGAAACAGACGCTCTGGTGTTTCTTGGATTCGTCTTTTCTCGTTTCGTCGTTGGATACGCTTTAAATGTTTACTTCGTCGTGAAACTGGTGCAAAAAATCACCCAGTTTTACCATCCCAAAGAGCCTTTCGTAAGTTACCTGATAGCTATATAGAGCAAAGACTAGCCATCGTCCACATGTTTCAACACATAAAAACATATGTTTTGCTTCCAAATTAAGGTGCTGGTGTTTATAACCAACAGGATACAAATATTTACGCACTTCAGTTTTGTTTGTAATTCAACCTGTTGTTACAAAAATTATTTTTATAACGAAAACCTTATGTAGATTGAATATATATAGCCTACACAATACGTGGTATTTTCGACAAAATTTGACAAATTTTGCTTTAATACATTTCATGCTCACATAGGCTAAACAGAACTTGATCCACAGTTTAAAGTGGAGTCCGAAACACACTGCAATATATCCCCACCGGATATTAAAATCAAGACCACTGAACTCCAAATGAGAGCGTTAGCCACTATTCTTTTAGCATGGCCTGCAATTTTGAATAGTAATATTTTCTTGGAAAAGTTTGACTGTTTTATGCGTTTATTGTTGAAACCATTTAAATTGAAACGCGCGCAAGTGAGTTTTTGCAATTTTTTAAGAATCGCCAACAAATGACAGAAACAAATATAGGATGTTTCATAATTTTCTTTGGGGATACAAAAATGCATTGCAGGTGGATTACTGGATTTAACTTGTTGACTGGCACCTCCTAATGTGTCCTCAAAAAATAAAAAAAGGAAAAAAAAAACATAATATCTGTATTTAAAAAAAAAGTAAGAAATTTCGTTACCTTTGAGATGACCTCCCCTCTCTCTCTCTCTCTCTCTCTCTCTCTCTCTCTCTCTCCTCCAAAGACAATGAGAGATTGTTTGCTATAATAATCCTTAATCACATAGTAAAGAAGATGTTTTTCACTTTATAAATCGCACAGAACTTCTCCATACTTATCGTCACAAATATGGGAAAACCTGTTGCTAAAGTGATAACGAATTCTCCGAGTCAGAGACTATAATATATAATACGTTTCATCTCCATATACCTAATAGTCTATGAGTTTTAAGAAACTCTCTACATCACACGAGTGGAATTGTCGTAAAACATGCGGAAGAAACGTAAAACCACGTGAAATACAAGTCGTTAAGCCCGAATAACATTATGAAACACCTTGTAGGCCTATGTTAAATTTCCCGAAAATAAAAGTATAAACACTTATAAATCCCACCTTCAACCACACCAAACAATCGCAGGAAAAACATTGTAAATGTGAATGAAGGTTTAACAAACGTTTGATATGCATGGTTAAATATCAAAACTACAAATACTGTGAGAAATATATGTACGTACATAAGAACGAAGTTTGTATGGTGTTATCACAAAACGACACTTGTGTAATATCTTCGTGTTTTTCTATACTGTCGTATTTTAAGAGAAAACTAATACACAGTATCTTGTCAGAATGTTAGGAATATTAATTTATAGTTGCAATTGGAAAGTTTAAATCTAAATATTACAATAGTCGCGCAATTTCAGAAATACATATATTTATAAATTAGTTGGGGAAAGTTATTGTAAGGAGTTTTCATAATTAGCACACGACCAGTGTAACAAATTAGCGAAATTAATATTTTCATTAGGGTGAAAATAAAAAGAGATTGAACATTTTATAAGCACCTAAATAGTGTTTTATTTTGAAAATGTTCAAATTGAATTTTATGTTTATCGATCCAAGATCCAGTCTACTTGAGAACTTGTCAATTTATTTCTTCATTGTCAGTCTAAAATAGGCATTCTAATGTGTCAAAAATATGCCTAATTAATTTATATGTATAAACAATATGTGAATAAAATAATTACAACACAACAAACTTCCTCCTATTGCATTATGCTAATTTTCATGATTCATCATATTTTGTTCTTAGGGTAGAAGTAGATATTAAGAAGGTTTCAATTTGTTGGTTCAAAGTATTCTGTATTTTATAATATTTGGTAATAGCTACGACGCTGTGATTCTAAAATTTTCGTGCTACATCGTAGTTACTAATCGTACAAATTTTGAAGTATTCGTACAGTAAATAATATTTTTTCTTTTGTATTTATTTAATACAGACAATCACAGCCTCGTCGCCTTCAAGCAGAACGAAACCTTACAACTTCCTAGCACCCCAAAGTGACGCTAGTAAGGCCACAAACCTAAGGTATGTTTCTGTAAACTGGTCATTGGATTGGTACGTACTTGATTAACTAGTTATGGTACTCAGAGGCGCATTTAAGGTCTTAAGATTAATATAGTTATCATTACTTTTCGAATTTATAATTCTTCTTATGTAAAGTACTGTACTTTTGGATATGTCTTAGTCTGTAATGACGGATAAAATCAAAGCAAAGGGTACCTTGACTAGCCTTGGTCTCGTCTTGAAAGTTCATTGTATAAATCGTTTATTTTATACGAGACAAGATCGAGAACAAAACAGCTCGGAACGAGGTCGTGACACTGCCAAGCCTCGTCTCGTCTCTATGCCATCCCTACAACAGATCAATAATAAATACAGGGTGTCCACAAGATCTCTTTACAATTTTGTACATTTATTACGAACACCCTGTACTATGAACCTTCATGGTGTTCGCTGGATAATAATAAGTAAATATCTAAGATTTTAATTGATATTGCTGTCGTTTGTCTGAGATGCCCCACTGAGGTAGCAGACTTTGTCGTATGAAAATGTGGTCCCTGCAAGAGAAAGCGAAGTGCGTAGCTTGGTTAGTTGTTTGTGTACGGTCTTTTTACGGGTTTATATGGCGCTGATGCTTCCAATTAAGTAACTAATCTCATGTAGCCTGCATTCGTAGATTATTTTGACATACTTAATCATATCGAAAATTAAGGAAATAATATTCCATACAAAGTAGGCTACTGGAAATCGTGTTCAAATATTTGTGTAAAAGATGGTTAATATGTAAAGGTAAGGGAAGGTAAAGTTCTCCGTGCATATAGCACCGTGCCATGAAAGCACATTTAGGGGATGTTGGGGTAGGACCCCACATATTTTCGATCTCGACCATTTTGGAGGTGATGGAAATCATGTGAAAACATTATTTTATATGTACGTAAATTTACAATATCATCAAAATCCTATAAAAAAAAGAATTATGTTACTGGACATGATTATAAATTGCCACTTTTATAGTTAAAGTAACATTTTGATATTGAACATACCGTTTTGTAATTGTGTTTTATGATTATATAGGACACCTGTACTTAAGAATAAGGAAAATATCTGATAAATTTTGATTATAGGCCTCGCAAATATTGTATGCCCCAGCCCCGCCCCACCTAGGGTGCAGATAGTTTCCTTGATTACCTTAAAACTATGTTTTATGAGTTACACCCATCTTCCAGCTAACCCTTCAATCATACATCTAAGTGCTGCCTGAATAATCGTGCGTTAGGCGCGTCATTTTTTGTAACATACATAGGCGCGCGGGGGTACATCTGTCTCCCAACCATTTAACTATCTTTAGCGTATTATTATTATTATTTCCCAATTATGTTGAATAAATAACAAGAGAGAAAAAAATACATAGTAAATTATACTGCGCATGCGTGCTGAACATTCGTTCTTTGTCTTTTTTCCAAGATCAGCTGCAATTTTCTGTTGCACTTCCTAAGTGATGTGATATTGTGAAGTTAACGTCAGTCGCATGGTTGGGAGGCAGTTGTTACCGCGTCTAAATATGTAACAACCGAAGCAGTGTTGTGTTCACTTTCGGTCACGTAGTCACTTTTGTGTTCATTTGCGTCACACATACCTACGTGTCCTCCCCTTCCTCACTAACCCACTTCCGCATAACATAAGAATCTGCTGTGCTCTCTCTTTCTACTCTTTTATATGTACTTGTTACGTATTTAGTCCCCCAAGCATACGACTGATAATATACGATAATACGAGGGCTGGGCCATAAGTCATGACAACTGTTTCTTTCCGCAAGAATGCAGGAACTGGCACAAAAAATCGAAATATACAAATGGAAGAGGGAAGGCACCTTATGGAACTGAGCAATGTATGAACAAGGTAGGTCATGTGTACTAGGGGTTCGTAGGGAAGTGCCTAAGGTGAAAAAGGTCTTGTTATTAGTCATAAGGCTACATTGTCAGTACAAGAGCAAAAGAGACGCAAACAAAGCGCTCTGTGAACCCTCAAAGTTGTCGCTGAGAGGGTCCACAACACGCTGCCAACGATATGGAAGACGGTTTCCCACATATGGGAGGCTTCGAATACAGAGTTGTTAAAGTTTCAGGAAACCCATAAATTCTAACGGGTTCCGCTGGAGGACCGGAAACTTTTTTCTCGCATAATTTAAATTCGGTCCAAGGTGCGTATTGTTTCACTGAAAAATTGTTCCTGGACCGTATTTAAATTGATCCAAAAAAAAAGGTTCCTGGACCGTATTTAAATTGATTCGGAAAAAAGGTTCCTGGATCGTATTTAAATTGATTCGGAAAAACTGTTCCTGGACTGAATTGATATACAGCGTGTCCACAATGAGACTCCAACATTTTGAAAGTCTATAACTTTTTCATTTTAAATTGTACGGCTGTGATTCCGGAAGCAGCAGAAGCAGAAACTCAAAAAGTTTATGTGGTAACGTTTTAGTGCGCGCAATAGCCGTAGTGGCGCTGCAGCAATCGATTGTTTGAAAATTGAGATTCCAAACGAGCGTGCACAGGTTGTGTGGTGGTGTGCAGAAACGAAATCACTTATTCAAGTGCAACGAAACTTTCGTCGTGTGTACAATACGGATCCTCCGACATTCACGACTATAAAGAAGTGGTGTGATCAGTTTTTGGCGACCGGCAATGTTTTGAAAGGACACTGTGGTGGTAAACCCAGAATCCAGGAACAGGTTGTAGAAAATGTGCGGAGGTCATTCGAAAGGAGTCCACAGACGTCAGTAAGACAAGCAGCGAGAGAATTTGGTATGAAACGGTCGACAGTTCACACAGTTCTTCACTGCTTGTCTTACTGACATCTGTGGACTCCTTTCGAATGAACCTGTGCACGCTCGGTTGGAATCTCCATTTTCAAACAATCGAGTGCTGCAGCGCCACTACGGCTATTGCGTGCACTAAAACGTTACCACATAAACCATTTGAGTTTCTGCTTCTGCTTCTTCCGGAATCATAGCTGTACAATCTGAAATGAAAAAGTTATAGACTTTCAAAATGTTGGAGTCTCATTGTGGACACGCTGTACTTTACTGATGAAAATGTTCTTTACGGTCCAGAACCCATTTACGGTTGCTGATTTTTTATGTTGTACCGGAATTGAACTTATTTAAATTCCTGAACCTTTGACAACTCTGTCCGAATACCATCCGCCTCATCAGGTGCGAGTCGGGACATCTCACGTTTCACGGCAATTGCAATTTGCTCTCAGCCATGACATATGGCCCAGCCCTCGTATTACGTGGCTTAGAAATGCAACAGAACAACACAGCTGAGCTTAGAACAAAGATCAAGAAAAAAACGTTTCAGCTACATAAAGCACCCATGTGCAGTATAGTTCACAGTGTTGCAATCTCGTAATGTATATCGATGGAGGGCACTGGCACTCTACTCGCCTAACGAGGGTATACCTACACTGCTTCTTGAATGCCACTCAGCACAGTTTGTTTCGTGTATTATTAACATGCAAAACTTGATTCACAGGTCCTCATTTGATGGGAAAACTAGCAGCTCTTCGAAGTACGATTCTTGGATCAGCAGTGACTCTTTCGCTGAATCTTTACCCAAGACAACCGAGGCTCAGATACACGTCTCCTTTAGAGGTAAAACTGACGGATATGATTCCGATCGTAGCAGCTCGAGTTTCGACATCAGCAACCGATACATATTCGAACCTCTACCTAAGAAGATTCCAGCTATAGTACCTCTAAGATCGGCACCAAGAAATTCTCCCCCTATAGATTACAGCGAGGGTGACATCAAAACCGAGCTTCCTCGAGGTAAAGAACGCCGCCCAGTCGACTTCAAAGAGTATTTAGATGACTCTATACGTGTGGACATCACAAGTAGTGAAGCTGAACCTGAAAACTTTTACTTTGCGTCTAAGTCTATGTACGACCGGGAAGTGGATATGAACCAATGGGCACCTAAAGGGAGTCCAGGAAGTTCTAAAAGAGCAATCGACATTCTTAGATCCTATCGTGATCCTGTGATGCCTGACGCACCGAGGTCTCTTTCGCCACTACCTTGGAAAGAGAATGGTGTAACGAAGAATCCAATGGTTTGGGGGAAGTCTTCTTCACGTGGCTCATCGTTAATAGACTCTTCAGTTTCCTTGCCCAGAGTGCAAATATCACACAACCGCGTTCCTACCCACATACGAAGGTTGCCTCGGTATTAAGAGTAACTTACATGTTGTATATATCTGGCTCCCCTACTCTGAGCCTGTTCGAATCAAAGGATTGCGGTGAAACTTGGTAGAAGAGGCTATAGAGCCCATTGGAAAGCAAATGCCCACGAAAAAGGTTAGACTTTCGCTACCAGGTGGAAATGTGGCGCTGAAATAGCACATTAGCATCCCGATTACGTCACGGTATGGTGTGGATTCACTGCTAACTTTATTCTAGGCCCCTCTTGGTTTGAGGAGTTGACACCGCATACATTCCGTTACGAGTACACGTTACGCTCAACACCTCCCACAGACTTCCACAGAATGTGGTTCCTGCCTGCAAGAACGATTACGTATAGACCTCCCTGTCGATCACGATAAACGTGTGATCTCCACAAGTTTTCCAGATATTTGGCCACCCCGTTCTCCGCACTTGAACTCATGTGATTTCTGGCTATGGGGATTCCTGAAAGACCGTTTCCATCAGGAACGTGTACGGACTCGGCTAAAGCTGAAATCCAGCATCATGCGGTATCTCGCTACCATCCGCCGGGAAACCCTTCGTGCGATTGATCACGCTGTCTGAAGTTTCCAAATGGTCATTCATGCTGACAGCACGCATTTTAAAACATACCATACTGACATCAACTGAAAAGAAAGTTTTGCATGTCTGACTTCTGGTTGTCATTATTTCAGCACCACATTTCCACCAGGTGACGAAAATTTGAACTATTTATTATTCGAATTTCGCTTCCCCATACCAGGTTTCACCACAATCCGTTGCTTCCAACGGGCTCCATAGAGCTATGAGTAGGAGAATTTTAATTTTAACCACCCGGTAGATCTTTGATCAAGTGGACTTTGATACAAGCACATATTCACACACCATCATGTTCCAAATCATTTACCATGGGCAGCACTTTTAACAATAACTGTTGTATATTCTATTCGCGTAAATTTATTAATTTGTTATTAAAAATCTTGTTTAAAAGAGCGTGTGTTTTCATTTAGTAAACATTGTACCAAATATATTGAAATCGAAAGTGGACTAAACATTTATAACATGGATTGGTCATTTTAAGGCTCCTAGCGACAACTCCAGTTCTTAAAGCCATAGTGCTTCATCGCAGCTTAGCGTACAGTCGCAGCAAAATAAAAAAATGTATTGGTTCAAATTCCGTTTATGTACATGTTAATTAATACTAATTAGTTGAATGTATATTTCTCATGTGCATATTACAAACAAAATGACCTTAGATTAGAGATTTTAGGTAATAGTTGTAATTTTAATAGCCGTCATCTTCTCCCATCATTGAGGCCTTCCATGGCTATTACTTATTACTTCAATTGGTAATACCGCCTGTATGGCACATTGTATACCGTGGACTGTAATTTGAAGACAAGAATATAAAATGTAAGCATCTTTATATGAGTACCGAATGTTTTCGGGTTATAGTTGCCATGTGGCAACACTGCATCGATATAGCGTTCGTCAGTTGTCAGTTGTAGGCTTTGATAAGTGCAGTAATGAAGCAAAACAAAGTGGAACAAGAATCTAGGACAATTGCGAAGGCGACAATTGTGATGAAGCCAAAAATCACGGATGATTTTGAGGGTGAAGGTCATTTTACAAATTAATGGTAGGGCAATTGCGACGATCAGGACCTAATCTAACATATCCAAAGACGCTACAGAACTAATAATGCTGTAGAAGGCCGGAACAACAAAATAAATTGGTGGCTTGGAAGACCGCATCCAAAAATTCATGATGTTCTGGCCAGCCTGAAGAGACAAACAGAAGACACCAACATCCATGCGGATGAAACTTAATCTAGAAGGTCAGAAAAGGAAGATGCGTGACAATAAAATCGACGAGAGAATTGGAAAGTGTTTTCGCACATATGAGGAAACGGGTGACTTCAAAAGGTGCCTTTTAGCTC